>NC_080103.1:51060710-51360710 GCF_950005125.1 Chionomys nivalis | reverse complement strand
AAGAACATTGCCCCCATGACAGCTGTAAGTAATTCTAGAAGATGATGTCCCCTCTCCAAACAAAATATTTTTATCAGGATTAGAGACATCAATTGAGCATTGATTATAACTGGTAGAGAGTTGGGGGTTGGGGTGGAAATTATGTAGGCTCAGGGATCTCTTCAAAAAAATAAATAAATGGAAATTTGACAGTATAATAGGTAGATTAGTGTGAGCTTAAACTAATAATAATAGTGAGTGTTAAAGTGAATACTTGTGAGTTATTTTTTATAGGCAATTTACATTGGTATAGATTCTTATATGTTGATACAAATTCAAATTATATTGAATATGCTCCTATTTCTGTTTACAATATTTGTACACCTAAGCAAAGTTATTTTATTATATTGTATACATGCATGCTTCTACATGTTTATGACATTTTGCATATTTATATAATTTTAGGATATATTTATTATATTGCACTATATATTTCTACTTCTTATCAAGATACTGATACACTGTTTACATTTTGAGGTCATTGTCCTCATTTGCTGCACAATTGTTTAAATATTGTTTAATATTCTAATATGAATTCTTAGTATTTAAGCTATATAAAGTATTAAAAGGGTCTATAGTCATTCATGTTTGTCATACTTTAGACTAATCAAGTTCTTTAGATACACAGAGATTGTATTCTACATAGATAGGTAATCCTTAATCACTTCAAAGAACTGTAGAATATGGCATTTAAATAATGTAGGGTTCTGTTGATATGAGACATGATTGCTCCTGGCAGCACCAATCTATTTCTGAGAGAACGTTGAGCACTAAGGACACTCCACTTGAAGCTTGTTGTCTTCTTGGCAAAAAATGGCCTTTGGGAAAGAAACTGCCCATGGCTCAACCACTCACAAAATGCATTATGTCTAGAAAGAACAAGCAGGATACAAGGAAAAAGACTGCCAAACCTTGCCAAGACAGGATCAGTTGCTCCAATGTTGCAAATGAGACTTTGGTTGATTGCCCAGGTAGCCAGTTGTCTCTGTCATTTATTGCATGGTTTGGAAGTTACTTGATTGTACTTCTTGTTTACTCAAGTAATATTATTTCCCTTCTCAGGTTTTCAATAAGTTGAAGACAAGATAGTCATAGTTACTTTCCTCTTATGACTTGGACAAACTATCTCTAATACAAGACTTAGACTCCTTAGGATAGGATGATTATTAAAACATTTAGCATACGTTTCTTGCTTGATATTCTTTACGCTGGCTGTAATTCTAATTTTTATACTTGATATTTTTTCTTATTGTATATAGTTTTGTACTAGGCTTAGAACTCTTTTATTTAAACAAAAGGGGGAAGTGCTGTGGGAATTCCGTCAGCCAGTAGCCTTTAAGATACCACTTGTGCATGGCCTCTTATACTAGAAATGCTGATGTAATTCTCACTCTCTCTCCTGGCTACTGGATTTGGTTTCTGTTTCCCATTTGTACAGAGGACTGTGATTTGTGAGTCTACCCCTAAATAAATAACCCTTTATTATACTCAATTCTGAGCAGGTGTAGAATTATTTTATAGCATTCATCATTAGTAACCAGGTTCACTTTTGTGTTCATGAGACTTTATAATTCAGGAATCCCTTAACTATAATTCCAAAACCTAAACAATGTAGTCATTCTGGATGGGGAAACAATGATAATACATAAAAATGACTTTATACATTGGTCATAATGGTTCATACCTATAATTTCAGCCCTCAGGGGGGTGAAACTGGAAGATGCCACACTCAAGACTCGCTTAAGCTACAGAGAAACTGCCAGGCAATCCAGGGTTATTTAGTAAGATCATGTCTTAAAACAAAACAAACAAAATCCAAACAACAGCAAGAAAACAAGCAGAAAATAAGTAACAACAACCAATCCACACTTATAAACTATTAGAGCAACCACTCAAAAGTTAACAAAAAAATGGGTTGGTAATAAGTAAATAGCTGAGGTAAAATGGAATGCTAAAAATAGTTCATTAATTCACAAGAAGTCAGGAGAAGAGTAATGAAGGAACAAAGATGGCAAGAATAGAAAAATAGCAAGTTAAAAAGTTAAAACTGACAATAGCAGTAATTGTATGAAATGTAAATGGTCTGAAAACTCCAATTAGAAGAGATGAATTTTAAGAACAGGTAATGAAAAGACAAAACTTCACAGTTAACAAGAAACTCATTTTGAATATAAAACACAAAGAGTAAAAAGGTTAAATGTACAAAGATAGAAAAGTTGAACAGGATAAACAGCACAAAACCACGCATTAGCAAACAAACATCAGAAAACAATTGGAGCAGCTTTAATGAATGCTATATAAAGCATTGCAGAAGGAGGTAGAGAGCTGGGAACCCTGAGGATGAAAGGATCACAGTCTCAGGACAAGCAGCAACTCTAACGATGTAATACTCTAGAATGATGTTTCCAGATCCCAAAGAAACAGAAATGATGTGGACCCCCAGATAACCTGTATAGGAATTTGGGAAAATTACAGAATATCTGAACAATATAACACAATTCGATTTCACTGATATTTATAGAACATCCAAGCCAATGTTAGCAGAGTACACAATATTAATAGTGCACACACACACACAGACACAGAAACATCCACATTGTCATGTTCTAAGTCTAAAAACAATGTTCAATAAATTTTAGAGTAAAATTGGAGTTATTTTGTATATGTTGTCTACCCATCAAATGATTCAAATTATAAATGGATAATAAAACAAAATTTAGAAAATCTTCAGTCATTTGAAAGAAAAGCATCATGATTTTTCATGCTAATAGAAGACAAGAAAGCTAAAGAAATGATAGAAAATAATTTTAAATGAAAGAAAAAATAAAATACAGCATATCAAAGTCATGGGATACAGCTGAAGTTGGGGGAAACTCTGTAATGTTTCTAAAATTCTAAAATTAGTCATCTAAGATTCCTTATTAATATTTTAAAAAGAAGAGCAAGCCAGGTGTGTCAGCTTATACCTATAGTGAGAGCACTAGAGATGTTGAAGCAGGGAGAATGCTACCAGCTTGATATAGGCCAGTTTAGGTTACTGTATAATATTCCTTCTGCCCCCATCCCAGCCATAAAAAGAATCCAAATGCAATCCAAAATTAGTAGAAGAAGGAATTGAAAAGCAAGGAAGTTAATCAAATAGAGAAAGAATAGCAAGGGTCAATAAAATCAAACCTTGCTTCTTGGAAAAAAATCAACAAAATTGATAGTTTTCCAGCTAAATTAATCAAGATAGAGAGAAAGAAGAGCAGCAAGCAACACGCAGAATGAAGCCATCACACCACTAGGGACCATGTGGTGATTAAAGTGGCAAGAATAAAATGTTGTAAAGATTTTGTGCCACTAAATATGACAACTTGGGCTAAATGGACAAAGCCTTTGAAAGGCATGAATTATTACAACTGACTAAATTAATTTGATGTGATCAGCACCTATAACAATAGCAACGATAAAACTGTTTTGGGTAAAGTCAAAAATGGCTGTCAGTAAAAAATAAAAATACCTTTAGGTTTGACTTCTGTATTTGACTGTATCGAACAACACCTAAATTACTCCCTTTCCTCTTCCTGTGACACACACAACCTTTGATTTAATCCTACCTCCATGGCCCTTCTTTATTGTTATCTTTCAAGGATTGGTTTTCAATTATTCACATCTGAAATGTAGGTCCTTCCCAGAACTCTGCCTGAAAAATCTCTGTTCTCTTTCTGAAGCTCTCTAAAAGGCTTCCTTTATTCTCAAGATTTCAAGACTCTTCATAGAATGATGAGTCTTGCATTTATGAATCAATGAGGCAATTGATATCGCATTTGACTGTACAACAGATGCTATAAACTCAGCACACACCAGCATGAGAACAGATGACAGTAAGTGATGGTAAGGATGAAGGGAAAGAGGAACCCTTATTCGCTGTGCAAGGAAGCACAAGCAAGTAAAGCCACTCTGGAACCTTCTCACAAAAACTAAAACTATAACCATCATATGAACCAGCAATCGCCTTCTTGAAAATATAACGAAATGACTCTACAACATACCACAGATACTTTTGCATATTCATGTGTATTGATACTCCATTCAAAATAGGTCAGAAATTGAGTCCACCTAGATACCCTTCAATTGATGAATGGAGAATAAAAACGTAGAGTTTTATTTGGCTCTAAAGGAAAACGAAATTTGCAGGCAATTTCTCAGACATCAGATTAATTGATCTGTGGCATGGTCTCCTTGCAGGAAGGGAGCTAAGTCCCAAGGTTTGAGGCTGTGGATGCCGAAAAACATCCAGTGTTTAAAGCAAGACCCGAGAGGGGAAGCTTTCCATGGACTGAAGTTTCTGGAATCATAGGTGTATTTCTTTTTAATCCCCCCACCCAATTCCATCTCTGTCTCTATCACAATCTCTCTCTCCTCTTTCTCTCACTGTGTTTGTCGGTGCAGAAGCCAGAGAACGTCACCAATTCTCTCTCCACCGTATGTTGTGAGGCATGATTTCTCTCTGGACTTGGTGTGCACTGGTTAAGCTAGACTGACTGTCCAGGACAACCCTCCTATCTCTAAGCTCCCAAGACTGGGTGCATCAGAACCTTTTGACTCAGACACCAACTTTCCCCTGGCAGGGTCTAGAACTTTGATTCTGCATTATGTCTGGAGAAAGTCAGGTGAGAGTTTTTGAATAAAAATAGAAAGTTTTTAAACAAGGACACAGCATGGGGAGGATCCAGGACTCTACATGCCTGGAGCATTTAATATGGTTTGAGGGAAGGAAACCTGGGATTAAATGGAGCGTTTGAGAGCCACAGGGTACAATTACTTCCAGAAAATGTTTGAGTGATTGATCACTAGAAACTCTATTCTAACAATCTGTCATTGAATGGATGAATGAATGAATGAATGAATGAAGAGGCTGTTTCAAATACTTAATATACTTGCTTTTTGCCTTATATAGACAGCTGCTAGGAAATGCTTGATACTGATTGAGAATTATGGCATGTGCCAAAAGGATTTTAAAACTGGGATCTAACTTGTGATCTAATTAAACAATAAGACATGACAAAACAGTCACTCTGTTCCCTTAATGTCTTCCCCGGGCAGTTCACATTCCTGTGTCAAAACAGACTCAGGGCAAGGTCAAATGCTTTTGGCCAAGGTTTCTAAAACTCAGGCCTCTACTATTCTTTCTCCCTCCCTCCTTCCTTCTCGCCTTTCTTCCCCCTCTCCCTCCCCCTCTCTCTCCTTCTTCTTACCCTCCTATAAAATAATGTATTAAAACAGACCAGAAAGCCTAACTCAAGAATCCCACAAACACTATGAGAAAACAGCTCTTAACAATCATCTAAAAATACAGAAGAAAAAATAGCATACCACAGCCCACAGCTCTATCAACCGAAGGCCAGGGTGAGGCAGAAGAGAAGAACAGCTTGAACATGCTTGGCCACATTGACTGACATAAAAGAGAATGCACAGGCGTCAGAGAGATCCTCAAACCCCAGCTCCCACATGTGGAAACATCTGTTCAAATTGTGGCCACACCTGCCAGCCTGTTTAGAGCAGAGGCAGTTCAATTTAGGAGAGGCTTATCACCTACCGCAGGGACAATTTCCTGAAGGTATTGGTGGCTGCATGCATTTTTGTATGCTTTTTTATTTTGAGTGACTGTACACACTTAGTTGAAAAATCAAGTAAAACTTGACTTGGGGGAATAGACATGTTCTCGTCAATGTTTGTGACTTTTTTGCTTGTAAGATCTGAGTCTACTTCGTGGTGATTTGGGGGCTTAACAAATTTTTATCATTGAAACATAAAAGCATCCTACATATGATATATTTTACAATGACCAAATTAGCTGAGAAACAAATATTGGTTTGAAAAAAATAGCTTCTTTTTAAGTAGAGTCTTCACATTGTTAATCATGTCTTATAACCTCAGCAGTGAGGAGCAGA
Source organism: Chionomys nivalis (assembly GCF_950005125.1). Classification (NCBI taxonomy): domain Eukaryota; kingdom Metazoa; phylum Chordata; class Mammalia; order Rodentia; family Cricetidae; genus Chionomys; species Chionomys nivalis. Next base: position 51,354,735 of record NC_080103.1, on the reverse strand, counting down.
GACCTGGGTCTGTCTCTGCAGACAGCAGATGGGACTCCCTTCTTGAACCAACATAGGAGACCAACATTAGTGTGGGTTACAATCTGCAGACACAGCCGTTTGTCTAGCCTGTGCCCAGCATTATCAGCTAACAAAATGTTTTCTCGAATGCCTGCCTGACATGACCATTCTTGCATCTTAGGATAGCCCAGAGACTCTTATTCAGGCAGGTGACACCGAATCATCCATTTGGTCTTCCTCACAAGGATTTACTCACCTTCACATCCCCTCAGACTCGGTGCTTTCCTTTTAAGTTTATAATGTAGCAAACATTATCCTCCCTGTCTGCTTCCTCTGGGATTTCTACATGGTTTACTGTAATTACTCCCGATGCCAGACCTTGTGTGTTATGAACAACTTTAAAAAATAGAATCGGAAAAGGAACAGTATAGAAGAATCTTCCTCCCCCGCACCACTGCTTTCTTTCTATTTTCAAGAAGCAGTATCAAGGAGACAAGACAGCATTTTGTTCTCATAATGTGATGGACAAATCATATGGATGGTCTATTAGGGTGATGGATGGGATACATTTTAATAGGAAACATCAACTAGAGCCAATTTCTCCTAGGCTGTCTTTGAAGCCAAATAGTCTCTGTATAGTTAAATTTAATACCCAAGTCTCTTAAGTCTCAAACTTTTCTTGGTAAAAAAATATTGATTGGTTTTCCTTTAATTCTGCTCCTCACATGAACTATTAAAATTTTAGCTCACAGTACTCATTACAGGAAGAAGTACCCAAAAATGAGATTTACTTCCTACAGCCAAACTGGTATCTTGTTTTCATCATTTACTTATCATTTTGAATACAACTCTGTGATATTCCTTATAGCCTGTTTTTATTCCATAAAGCCAAATTACCACAATGAAATTCTTTTTGTCTGTTTTGTTTTATTATATACTGTATATACTCTTCAAATAGAGTTTTGTTCAAAAGGTGTTTCTTCAGCATCTACTAATTGCCAGGATTTATATCTTGGTCTTGGAATGCTTGATCTCTATCCTTAAACTGTTCCCTGCCTACTGTGGTTCAGAAATAAACCTATGTAATAAGATGATAAAAGTATTGAAAGGTATGCATATAAAAGTACTTCGGAAAGAAAAATGTAGAACAAGTAATTCATAAGGGTTTAAAGAGGTCAAACTGTATTTATGTTTTCATGCATGTGTGTCTATCTTGTGCATGCAGTAGCCAAGAAGACCAGAAGAGGGCACTGGATCCCCTGAAACTACAATTGCAGATGGTTATGAACCACCACGTTGTTGCTGGGAACTGAACCCAGGTCCTTTGCAAGAACAGCTAGTGCTCTTAACAGCTGCTGGACCATCTCTCCATCCTCAGTGCACGTGTGGAGAATTCTCTCCTCTCTCTCTCTCTCTCTCTCTCTCTCTCTCTCTCTCTCTCTCTCTCTCTCTCTCTCTCTCAATATGTATGAGTGTTTTGCCTGCATGTAAGTACATACATCACATGCATGCCTACTGTCCAAGCAGATCAGAAGAGGGTGCTGGATCCCTATCACTGGAATAGATAGTTGTGAGGCCATATGTGGGTGCTGGGAAACAAACCTAGATCTTCCACCAGAAAAAAATCGCCCACTCTGGACTGTGGTCTTCCTTTTTCTGGCAAACTGCTTGAGTTGGTAAAGGTAATAATTCCCACAAATCAGTTTCTGGTATCATTTTAAACTTCTAATCAAATTAGGATGGTCATAGCATTGTGTAGCCTGAAAACAGAACACTAGCTAAAATGAACTAGTTTAACAACCTGAGTCTTCTTAGCCACATGATATTTTAAAACTTGTTTAACCACCACGAAACTGTGGTACCTCCAGATGGTTGTATGTTGTGAGACTTAAAGCTGTCTTCCCAGTTACCATGGTTGCCACTACCACGATTTCCAGCTGATATTCATTCTCGAGTTGTGGTCAGCACCTTTCGAATAATTCAGTAAAGCCTCACAAGGGCGCTCTGAGGTCTGCATCTCCCAATGTTCCTCTTTTAGGGAAGTGAAAGCACCCATGGCACTGTCCATCCTGCAAAGCCAGGCAGACTTCAGGGTTTCACACAGACGTGTCACAGGAAATTAGTTCAATGGCGATGCCATTTTCTGCCTTCCTATATTATTGCTGCAATCATGATTATTGAAGGAAAGCTGGCTTTATTTTGTTCAAAACCCTTAAGAAACTTGGAGAAGCATAGGCAGTAAAAATGGAGAGTAAATACCTCAGTCTATTTGCACTGCTGTAGCAACACAGCAGACTAGCCTCCGGGAAGATGTGTTAATAAATTATTTTGTGACAAGCATGAGAACCTGAACTCAGATGTCCAGCTCCTACAGAAAAACATCTCAGGTCTTTAAGTCCATCTCAAGGGAGGCAGATCATTGGAACTCCTTTGCTAAATAGCCTCACCAAATTGGTGAACTCTTTGAGTTCCAGGTTCAAATCAGAGACCCTCCCTCACAAAGAGTGCCCAAGAAAGAAGCAAACACTGATATATGGCTTTCACATGCATGTGTGTACCCCCATGAATGTGTGCACACATCCATGTACATGTGTGTGCATGCACACACATACACAGATTGAGAGAGAGAGAGAGAGGGAAAGAAATTAAAATTTTAAAAACTTAAATAACATGGTTGTTACTGGATCATTTAAGAATAATGGAAATCTGCTCCATAGTTCTGGGCACTTGAAGTTTTTAATATCAAGACACTAACAAGATTGCCTATCTGGTATGGACTCCTTTCTGCTTCCATGATGGCTTCTTGTTATTATGTCCTTTGAAAGGAAAGTCTAGTATGTCTTCACGTGGCAGATAACAGAAGAAAAAGCAACTAAGCAGCCTAAAGCCAGCCATACACAGCTCTGGTGGCCTAATCCCCCTAAAAGTCCCCACCTGTTAACTATCATATGGGTCATTAATACTCAACACCTGAAACTGATAGGTGACACATTCATACCACAGAATTAAAATTTCTCAGAGGTTTCCCTGTTTACTAAAGGCTGCTGTACACATCTATGATGTTCTGTGACTCTTAACAGGAAGACATAAAAACTTATACTACTCCAGATAGGGAACCAATAGAGACTGAAGAAATGATGTATCAGATGGAATTTGGTGAATGAATGAGTTTGCTGGGGTTGCTTATAGGCTCATGAGTGAGGAAGTATATACAGAAGCATTGGGGGACTCAGCTTTGCTAGCAAGAAGCCCACACCAGCGTGGTGACATCTCACAAAATCTGTGTGGCTGGAAGTCCTTGCCCAACTTGTAGGCTCCTCCACCTGTCTCCTCTCCTCTAGCAATTACTTCTGCAGTCTTGGAAAGGAGTCTTGTATGTTTCAAGTACTTCCTGAGTCATGTAAATTTCATGAGATTCTGGAGTTCCATGAACCTCATTCTTGCCAGTATCTTCTCCTCCATACTCCCAGAGGAAAACTATTATTTTAATCAGGTTACTGGGATGGGCTAGGATTCACAAATTTTCTAATTAGTCATGAATATATTTAAAAATGCTTTGCTCTTGTTTTAAGAGATGACATTCTTGTGATATTGATCAGCAAATAGTGGCAACATGATGTCAGCCTGAAGCTGGTAATTTCATCCCTTGGATAATATGGGAAGAGTACTTTTCACATTGGGTCAAAAGAAGGTAGAGATAAGAAAGTCCATCTTGGACCTGGAGATGTGGCTCAGGGGAAGGTGCATGTTTTGCTTTTGCAGAGGACCTGAGTTTGGCTCCCAGTACTGATGTTGGACCATTCACAAGCTCTTGTAATTCTAGACCCAGGGAATCTAATGTCTCTGGCATTCATAGACACCTACACTCATGTGCATATACTCCTACAGACACACAGACTCAGAATGAAAAACCAAAAGAAATACCTTTTAAAAACTAAGGTAACATGTCGTGGTTTATGATCCAAGAATCTATCCACTTCTTGCCTTATTATCCTTGTCCAACATAATTGAGTCCTGTTAGAAAAATATTTCCCTCTCCTTCTTCCTCCCGTTCTTGTCTCAATCCTGGTGGATCTATAGTGGGACAGAGGATAATGTTGGAAGTACAAGGAGATGTAGCACTGCTTACCTCATGGCAAGTAGGAAGCAAAAGAGAGAGGAAGAACGGAACTCTTAGTATTCCTTTCAAGGGCACACTCCCAACAATCTAGTATCTGTCCTGTAGGCATTGACTGGTAAGAGTTTCACTATCAACAGCACAATAGACTCTTTTGCACATAAACCTTTGGAGACACTTCATATCCAAAATATAGTCAGTTTATCTGGGCAGTGGTGGTAATGCCTTTATTCTCAGCACCTGGGAGGCAAATGCAGCTGAATCTCTAAGTTCAAGGCTAGTTAGGTCTACAGAAAGAGTTCCAGGGAGCCGGGCGATGGTGGCACACGCCTTTAATCCCAGCACTTGGGAGGCAGAGGCAGGCGGATCTCTGTGAGTTCGAGACCAGCCTGGTCTACAGAGCTAGTTCCAGGACAGGCTCCAAAGCCACAGAGAAACCCTGTCTCGAAAAAAAACAAAAAAACAAAAAAAGAAAGAGTTCCAGGAAAGCCAGGGCTACACAGAGAGACCCTGTTTCAAAAAACTTGTGTGTGTACAGTTTATTCATTAAATTTTATACAGTTCTTACAAATGATTCTATAAGATTAGATGATCTTATTTTTATTTTTTCATATAGAGAATCTGCAACTGTGAAATATTCATAAAATGGCCCAGGATCTTCTACTTTATTAGTAGTAGAAAAAAAGGTGCCACAACTGAGGTATCTTTGACTCAAAGCTGGCATTCTTTATTTCACACTAGATTGCCCTTGAAAAACCCTGGGATCTTAGTCTCATCTGGAAAGGAAGGAGCATAACAGGGACTAGAACCACGTGTAACTGTTTTGGATATGAATTACAGACCTCTAAGCCTGTGGAAAATAGCCCCTTAGTCCTCAGTTTGGAGAACAGACCCAAGAGCAAAACCAGGTCCACCTGGGACACCATTTCATTGTGGCTGAATCACAGTAACACACTGAATCCCACTTCTGTTACATCAGTCACATACAATATTCAAATGCACCTAATATCATCGCACTGCCTCTGCTAATTCTGCCTAGGAATGAGTCATTAATGTGAGCCTGCTTTCTGATACAAATATAATCATTCTCTTCAATTTGAGAAAGTATATCTACTTGTCAAATATATTCCCACTAAAAGCATTGTAGTATTTCATATGTGCATTTGCTATGGAAGAAGGGTTTTTGTTATCATTTTGTTTGTCATGTTTTAGAGTTTTTTGAGACAGAGTGTCTTTGTGTAGACTTGGCTGTCCTGGACCTAACTCTATAGATCAAGGTGGCCTTGAACTCAATGGTCTGCCTGCCTCTGCCTCCCGAGTGTTGGGCTGGGAGGATGTTTTTATGTGTGTTTAGGTCACTTTGGAGTAGAATCAGGATGCTGCCATGACTAATTATTGTAAAACAGGCTTCTTCATGAGTTTTGGAAATATATCTGGTGTGTCTAGAAAAGATTTTAGACTTGAAAGCAGAGGCAGAGAAACTATCCACCTCAAGCTACTTATTGTGAATTTTATGGAACATAATTAAATTTCCTAAACTATTGCATAAGGAAGGAACCTACAGATTTTGTTGACATAATGTCTTCTTTAAACCTCCACCCAATGTCTTAAACTTTAGAAATCCAGTGCAGATGTCAAGGGGTCTTTAAGAAAAGAAGGAGTAGAAATCAATACTAGAATTATTATTTTGAACAGGGTATCGACAGCTATAATAAAGGTAGAGCAACGGGGCCCAGCAATGTAAAGTCAGTTAATGGACTTTATTTAGACGACATTAGATAAGGACATTAGTAATAACTGTTATCGTGATGGATAACCTTAAATTCAAGAAAACATTTCCCCAAACACAAGTTGTTGTGAATTCCTGCCCCTTTTATCTTACAGTCAGCAGAAGATTGCAACCTCCCATTATGAAATGGCATCATAAAATGCAGAGCACAGCCACCCAACGGAAACCACCTTTCTCCTCTGCTGATACATGCGGGCTAGCAGTAAATGCTTTTTGAGCTCCTGGCGTGCGGATAAATTCCCACAGACGTCTCCAATTGGACTGAGAGATTGAGAGACACAAGGGAGAGAATAGCTGAGGCCAGGAGAATTTAACATGGCAATTAGCAACCCTTTGGCTTCCCTAGACCCCACAGCCTAAGACTGGGGTGCAAGAAACCGAAAATCTCTCCAGCAGCGTCCATGATAAATTGGTTGGGTCCCTGGGGTTATTGGACACAGTTATTATCCAATAGCAGCCCTGGATGGTGTGAAAGTCTATGTAGTGAGGTCAGAAAATGAAACAGGGGCTTTAAATTCCCAAGGAGAGCTCCTTTGCTTACGTCTCAATTGGTATGCCCTTTCCCCCTATTTCGGGAAGGCTCCAGACCGCATCACAGCATCTGTATTACCTTCTCTATCTGAACAAATAACTTCTCAAACAGCACTTACATGAAGCAATTGCAACCATTACCACCGGTGACTCTGTCCTTGAAAAGTTAGAAAAGTAAGAGATAAAATTGAAAATAAAAATATTTAAAGACTTTTGGTACCCCCTCTCTCTCTCTCTCTCTCACTGCCACCTCCCCCCTCTCTGTGCAAAAGCAGGGAATTTGTGGAGAAGAGAGGAATCTTAATTCTCTTTGCATATTAGGACTGAAAGCTGCTTTTAGGCATTATTTTAAACATCACGTATAATTCATAACAACATCACATTGCATTGAAATTAACTTTTTACATTTATGCATTTCTTGGGGTCTTAGGAGTCTAGGGAGAATAGTATTGCCTATTTACAACTTTGCTGCAAAGATTAAATGAATTAATACATAGAAAATGCTAGGAGGCTTGGCATTTAGGAAATTCTCAATTGTTAGTAGCAAGGAGGATAATGATACTGAAAAAGACAGTAATAATGATTTTTAATGTCATCTTAGATATATTTTATCATCCACAGAGCAAGGATTGCACTTGCCTTATCTAAGCACTGAAGCAGACTGCAGAAATGCAATTGATATTTATACATGTACAGAATGAAGGATTACCTGGGTTTTTCCAAATGCTGAATTCCACACTTGTGTTACTATTGATTTAGCTTCATTATGAAGATTATTAGGGGTCGTTACATAGGAAGTGGGAAATAGACCGAGCAAAATCAATATCTTTAGAATATATTTACTGAGGGACTACTACGAGTCAGGTACACTGCTTACAATAACTACACACACACACACACACACACACACACATATCTTCAGAGGCCTAAAACATTAAAATTAAATCTACTCATCTATCTGTCTATTCTGCCTAAACATACACACATGAGCACGTGCACACACACACATACACAAACATGTATGTGTAACTGGCACAATAAAGAGGCCATGTGGTAACGCTATATATGTTTTTTAAATTCTACTCAAATGTCAACTCTCTCCTCTTTTCCCCCCTCCTCTTCTCCTCCTCCCACCTTGAACACCCCTCCTTCTCTTTATCTACACTGCCTTTATCCTTTCCCTCCTCTCTCCTCTCTTTTCATCTCTCTCACTCCCATGTATTTCTTCTTTCTCAGAGTTCTTAAAGTCTAGATTATTCTATATCTTAAGCTAAATAAGTAAATAAATTGAAAAAAAAATTTGAAATGCTAAACTTTCCTGTGGTTGGTCCTTAAGAGTTTCCACCTAGATTTCATTTGGCCTGCATCTCTGAGCCACACCTGTGTGAAGGGCCTCCAAAGACCACTCTCAGCACTAGCTCTGAGCTCCGCTGTATTGACCATGCCTATGCAACTGTTATGCACCTCAGGACTGTAGGGAGACCCTGTCTCCTCTCTAGTTCATTGTGCTCAACTTCCGAGGTCAAAGGCTATATTTGGTAGGTTGTTTAGCAATGCTGGTGTCAAAATTGAAAACTATTATGTTCCTTGAGGTCATTTTTTATTTTTTTACCTTCTGTGATTCTTTGTCCTGGCTCCTTTTCTTGTGTATTTAAATTAAATTAAAATGTAAGTAATTGGGAAATATGTAAGAAATTGAAAGCCAGTCATGAATGTGTGCACACTGTTTGATCCAAAGTGAATGCCCTCGTGTCCATGTTAAACGCCCTTTGAATTTGTTAAATCCTAGCTCAATGCAATAATTTGAGAAGGAAGTGAATGTCTGGAGATAAATTTCATTTTCTGTCCTCACATGGCGTCTAAACTTTAATAGCAATGTTTTCTTCTTTGTTGCCTTTACAAAATTCCCCCTTCCTGGCTATCCTATTTACAATGACAGTTTCCAGTTGTTTTGCTGTTTCCTGTTTGCTTATGGGACTGCTTTGTTCTGTCATTACTATCATTCTATTATCACTCATTTTTTCTTGGCAGATGTTTATGAATTGATTCTGTATTCTCGGCACAAAGATGTAACGCTGAACTTCTGTGACGTAGCTGCTCTGCTTGTACCTTTGCTGCCTGTTTCTCTTCGCTTCACACATTTACCTGAAATGCTATTTGTTTGCCTATCGTTTGTTTTCTCCACCATGAGTCTGCCCGTAGCAATGCTTGCCCCAGTGTGGGAACACAGAAAAGCATCTGCTGAAATGGCGAGGGAATGTCTACAGAAGCTCTCACACTCACCGCTCCCCTTAAGCCTGGGGCTATCATGGGTACAGCAACTATGGGATAAGTCACTGAGCTCCAAGTTTTCGGTGAGTTGTCTTCTTCTTTGGTTGTGTCTTCTACTCAAAATGGGGGAGGTTAAATTCCCTGAGCATCCTCTGAGATTACTTACCTATCAGGTACAGCCACCAGTTCTTAGCCACCATTGGTAAAATGTGTTGCTGGAACAAAAAAAATCTCAACATCACCTGCTCTTCAAGTTAAACTAGATTATAAGGTGATTAGTGAACTAGGCCCTCACACACTGATAATATCAACCAAGTACCTTTTTATTCATGTAAAAGTAAGTTTAAAGACAGACAATTCTTTAGGAGATGATAAATTTTCATAAATAACAAAAAAAGAAGCTGGCTTCTCTGCCCTGACAATACGTACAAGGCTGTAGGTACTGAAGGGCTTGGGAAATGACTGAGTAAGGTTTCTACCAAGCAAAAATGAGGGCCTGAATGTGGCTCTCCAGTATCCATGTAAAAACCACGGTCATGTAAAACCAGTCCTGCTGGGATGGGGTCAGGAACAAGCGGTTCCCTGGAGCACTTTGACTAGCCAACTTAGTCAGTATGAATTTCAAGTCAATAAGACAGCCTGTCCGAAAAAATAAGGAGGAAAGTGATGCATTCCACCCTGACCTTGGTTTCTATCCATAATTACAAACATGTGTTTGTATACCCACATGCATATACACACATTGGTATTAACATATAACACCCCCCCCACACACACACACATATGAGTTGATCATGGAGAATTAGGTGGTAGGTCCTTTGGGAATTTTTCTTCTTGTGACCGGCCTAGAGTGTATCAGGAAGAGATGACCTCCATTGGCAGTAAAGATTACCCATATGCCCTGTGCCACTGGCAGAATTTCCTGCTTATGACTGGTTAGATACGATAAACAGGTTAGGGACCATTGAATTAAATAAATATTTTTATGACTTATAAAGGCCAATTTTATAGAAACCAAAGGAAATAAATACATCCTATTTGAGGGAGGTTTATTTCCAGTTGTACCAAAGGCCCTGCTGTGGCCTCTGCTTACATCTTTCAAAATTGATTTTCCACCATATAAACAGTTCCTCTGAAGTTACCCAAGGCATTTCCTCCCAGTAACAATGATACAATGTCTTTGAGACATTTTCTGGAATTTCCCAGGCTTTCTTCTTTCTGTTATACTCCTTGTCTTAGAACATTCTTTGCAGGAGAATGTGCATTGTGAGTCTACCATGCTTAGTGTCTCCTGTGTAATCTGGGGACACTAGGAATCAGGAACCTGGAAAATAGCATTGGAATCTCAGAGAAGACTCTCTTGCATTAGTCTCCCCTCGGTAAGTCTTAACTCACTCTCAAGTAGGAAGCGTTAAGGCCTGCACTAATCGGTTCTCATTGAATTGCTCCCCAAGGCAAACTTGGGAAGGAGGAGTTGGTCTTTAGAGCTTGTACAAACTACTTTGCTCTCTTTTCTTCTCTTCTCTATTAGGGATATTTACAGCCTGCCTCTTTCCTAAGGCCTTGTGTACCAATCCCAAAGGTGGGAATTGGCCCCACACACCCCCCCCCCACCTTGTGACTTCATGTCATCACCCAATCCGCCTGCATGCTTCCCTTGCCTATGTCTTCTTTCAGAGAATTTCTATTTCAGTTCTATCTCAAAGAAGACAAGGAAAAGATGATCTACAATAGATTTCCCTAGTCTGTGGTTTCCCTTTCTATAGTGTTAAAACAATACATAGTCTATAGCTTTAAAAGGCTCAAATTAGGTGAAGTAGGTAATTTTTCTCGCAAATAGTAAAATTTCCATCTCTGCAATATTATTTTAATTAATGATACTGGGGAAAAATTTAATCTTCCTCTCGGTATACGAAGTTTATGAACTTTCTCAGAATGTGTTGGTCAGGATGCTTCCTGGATAGGGAACAGTAGTTGTTTGCAAAGTCAGCAAGAAATATTCAGTATTTCAGTTTGATCTGCCCATATCTCTGTTTCCCTCTCTTTCTCTTCCTAGGTGCTTTATGTGGAGTCTACTCTCACTGTGAGAACTCTTCAAGAAACCCAACACTCCATCCCTGGATGAGCACTAAGCCTGGAGAACCAGTGCACACACAAATATTGTATTCAAAGCCCAAGAGCAGGAATATTGCCATTCTACACTGGTAGTCTCATGAAATAGATTTAGGGCAAGTGGTACTAACGACGGACAGAATGTTCCCGAATCTCACTTCTGGTTAAAGGTGTAGGATAACTGGATAGTTCTTGGTACTTTGTGACATCTTGGCAGAGCTGTCTGCCAAGGCACCCTTCTTTGAGCAAATGTCTAAAGATGAGGGGCCAAGGAAAGCCCACACGCCTGTATCTGTGCCTTTTAAGTGTTTGCAAAATGTATGTGCAGTTTGAGATGCCGGAGAAGAGGAAAAGGAGAAGGCCTTTCAAAGGCCGATTGTTGAACAACATACATGTTATGCATTCTTTCATCACCAAAAATCTTATAAAGTATCTGGAGAGGGGAGAAACTGAGGAACATTTTCATTTCAGAAGGCTCAGTCAGTGCAGAAGATTTTATGGTCAAGAATGTAGAACTGGGTAAAGAATCCCGATGTCTGTAGCCTTTCTAGCTTCCTGTCATGTAGAACCGACTCGAAGTTTCAATTACAATGGAATCTAGAAGCAAAATTCCTCAGGGTCAATTTCAGTAAGAAAAATACTTTGCATGACTGTTATTGGCTTAAGATTTGGCCACTGGTCCTCATAGTTATGTCTTGACATGATTTGGGTGTTAACAACAACAGAAAAAGCTCAAACACTCCAATAAAATTCCTTTCTATGAACTGAATTTTAAACTCATTGGTGTCATAAAAGCAGCATTTGAATTTATCATAAAAAGAAAATTCACAGAAAGAGAGGGCCCGGCATGTCAGAGACATGACAACTCATCAATATATTCATTGAATTGGTTATAAATCAAGCTATCTGTGTGTTTTGCTGGCTATGGGCTGGTGATCAGCATGAGATAATAGAAATGTTGTGGGTGAATTTCTCTCATTAGCTCCAAGATGCTCCCAGATCCTTAACAAGCTCTGTGGACGAGAGTGAATCCTAAAGACACCGAGGAGTGTGTGAGCAGGACATCTGCCTGTTTCTCTAACATCGCTGCAGCTCCAGAGCGAAAATTCATGGACTCATTTGAACATTCTTTCAGTGTTTTCAGCCTAGTTCGTGGCTTCACATTATATTTTGGTGTATAGAAAGCACAGTATGGGAGGAGGATAATATCATATCAAAAAGAACCCTGGAGATAGCTGTAAAGTACACCAGTTAGCAACTCGGCAGAGAGCCTTCCATGGAACAACCTGAAGTGAGGTTGCTTTGGTCATTAAACCGACCCTACACGAGCCATTATTGCTATTTGGCTCTGAATTATTAAAAATCAGTAGCAAGATTTAGCACACCTCTAACTCCAGGCTCTCCTGTTCTTTAAGATAAAAACAGTCTCTCTTTGTGCTAGTTAGAAAACATATGTGAGCGCACTAGCACTCAGCTTCCAGGGATAACCTTGTTAGTGTCTACATAACTGCATGTAACCGCTCAGCATGGCATCCTTTTCCATTTCTCTTTATGAATAATTTTGTTAGACCTCATCCATTTTCTAGTGCTCTTTATTACAGCATGCTACTACATTTATTAGAGTTCCCATCAGAGAATTCTTCTTCTTGTTATCCTTAATAGTACCATGAACTGCCCTCTCTCGACTGTAAAGCTGGCACTGTTCAAAGTCCATTTATTAGTTTATAGCCCTTCCATTTAAAATTCCTGCCAAGAACTTCCTAAGTGAAGAAAAAGTTTGTAATAGATATTCACCCATATCACACACACATCACAATACATGTCTGTGGGCACGCGCATGCGTGCGCCCCCCCCCCACACCCATTCACATGAGCATGCACACGTAGGTATATGAATACTCCACCACCACTACCACTATCACCATTATCATCACCATACCACCACATCATCATGACCATCATCGCACCACATCACACCACCAAACTACTACACCCCACCCCCATCAGTACCACCACTATCTCTATTATTGCCATCACTATCAACACGCCATCAGCACCCCCACTACCCCCACTATCACTCTTACCACACTGCCAAACCACCTCATAGTCACACCACCATGGCTATCAACATCACTACCAACCACCACCACTATTAGCACTATTTTTTAAAATATTTATTTATTTATTATGTATACAATATTCTGTCTATGTGTATGTCTGCAGGCCAGAAGAGGGCACCAGACCCCATTACAGATGGTTGTGAGCCACCATGTGGTTGCTGGGAATTGAACTCAGGACCTTTGGAAGAGCAGGCAATGCTCTTAACCTCTGAGCCATCTCTCCAGCCCCCACTATTAGCATTATTAACATACCATCTCGTTATCACTACCCCCACGGTCACCATCACCACATGACCTAACAATCGGACCACCACACCATCACTATTATTATCACTGCAAGCACAAATCACTACTACTACTATCAGCATAGCCATTACTGTCACTATACCACAACACCATCACCATGAACATACCACCGCCACCATCGTACCATAACAGCACCACCATAACTGCTGCCACCAGCACAAACACAATCATTTCTAATAACATCATATGAACAAGGGACTACTGTTTATTACATAAACTTCATGGAACTCATAGACTAATTGTATATTCATTTTAACCTTTTAGAGCCAGGTAATTATGCTAAGAAACAAGGGCTTGCATAGATTGTAGAACACACCTAGGCCTTTTTAAGCCTTGTGCTGAGTTGAAGACTATTGATTTTGGTGCGGTGATACGGCCCTTTGGTTTTTATTGCATAGTCCACTACTACCTTCTGACCAGGGGTAGAGACAGGCTAACGATGTGATGATACAATACAGCTTCAACTTTGATCTCGTGATAGATCCAAAACCATTTTAGAGTTGGCCAGGTTAGATATGGGCAAGTTAGTTCTAGAAAATTGCCTCCTTTGGATTCTGTGGGAGATCAGTTTGGAGATATTGATACAGAACCTGAGCTGGTACCTGTCCCTTCACTGATTGACACCTGTCTTTGAAAAGGCAAGTGACAATACGCATGAAAAATGTTAAAAAGAAAGGAAAACTGAAAACCTTTCTTATGATACCTTATGGTGAAGAGAACAAAGGGTAGAAAAGCTGGGGTGGGGTGGGGATTGGAGGATGTTGGGAAGATGGGGAGATAAGGCTTAAGACAGGGAAATGGCATCACAGGAATCCAGAAGCTAGGGTCACATCTGGGATCCAAAGCCAGCAATGTAAATAACAGTGAGTGGCTTGAGGGAGGCCATAGAACACACAGTGCAGATAACCACAGATAACCTGAGTTTAAAACACAAGTCATCCTGTATAGGGACTGTTGGTAAGGCTTCAAAGGGTGACAGATATGGGGCAGAAAACAGTCTACATTTTAACACAAGGAGAATCACAACCAACTTTCTCTATAAAAATTGTTCAGGGGAGACTCAGGATCAGATTGATTGCCAGTGATTGGAACTGATTTGTACCTGTGGCAAATTTTCCCACAGATATCTATACAGATAAACCCAAGAAACCCTCTGATGCTAGTCCTGGGTCCATCCTCAGGTAGACTTTGGATGGGTTGGGAGATACTTCCTGTATGTCTCTTACACTCATTCTAAGTCAGAAGGGCGTATGTTTTCTTTCTCTAGTTTGTTCTTGCCTGATTTCACTAATTTCTTCAAAATGATTTTAATTCAACCATCCATTTTTATTACCTGGGGTAAGAGTGAGTACACATGCTTGTGATTTCTGAGCTTTTGCTTTTGGTTGGACCAGTTGTGACTCTTCCTGAATAACTGCTTCATGTTCCTGTCACTAATTGGTGGACCTATCTAAAGGGACTTATTCCTAGGGAAAACCAGGGAAGACATGTGTGTGTTCTACCCATCTCTTACTTAAACACATGGCTTACCTCAATTTTTTTGAATCAGCTCAGAAGCAAGTTAAGAAACTTTATGGGTAGATAGTAATCAGAATTCCTCTGATAATTGTATTTTTCCTGTAACTACTTGCTCGTGGTAGTTAATCATTAGGATGGATAGTGAAGGCAGTTTCTCAACATTTTCAGATTTATTCTTTTCTGAAATATTACCCATCTACCTCATCTACCGTTACAAAAGACAGAACAAAATAAAACCAACCAACCAACCATCCAAACAAACAAACAAATGAACAAACAAAAAATGATCTACCAGGAATGTCCTTCTCCAATTTGAAATTTACCTATCCTTTGCTTACCAACCAAGAACCTTGAATTCCCAAAGGTGTGCTTATAAAATGCCACACACCATACAAATATCATTCAGTTTTATATCTGGTTTTCCATATACTATATTTTCTAAAAGTATACAAGAAATATTCATGTTTTTAGATGAAAGCTAAATTTGTTATCTCTAAGTCACATTCTTTGGATGTCATGGCTATTTTTATGTAACTCTTAAATATATATGCAGCAACATCTTATAAAGTCTGATCTTTGGTTATATGGAATGCACTGATACTATTTCCCCTCAGCTCTTGACACCCTGGGAGTTGCAATATGCCAAAGCAAATAGAGTACTGAAAGCAAATGAAAGTTACACTACAGTTTGCATTTTCTCTGTATCCTTATGAACCTTTAACAGGAATTCCAGTGAAGACAATGCTCTCTGATTACTCAGAACCAACCGGGATGGGTAGAACAGGGAGATTCATGAATGATAAGGATGACCAATATTCTGCCATAAATGTCACAGCTTGAAGTATATAGCAATATTAGCGATATGAACATGCACATGATTAAGTAGAGGCATATTGACAAATACGGGATAAGTCAACTTTTCTTCATGGATTTCTTGTTATGAAAGTCTTTTATGTTACCTGAATCAAATAAAATAGTCCAAACAGAAACAGGTTGTTTGCTTAATGATCTGTGAAACTAGGAACAATGATTGCACTTTTAATTTCTAGCACGAAGGCTCTCCAATGTTTAATACAATCATCACATTGCTGAAATTTCTCCTCATGCCTCTGAACCCTGCTATGGCCCCGAGATTAAATTTCAATAATGCAATCAATAGTGTGATGAGGAGACAGTGGTTTTTTTTTTTCAGGGATACATTTCTCAGACAAACACAGGGCGCTGCTTTCTCAGGCAGCAAAGAAAAAGCATTGTAACCACTGGCAATACTCTTCTGTTTCCCCTCAGTCCTGCTAAAACATTCTTCTACCCTATAATACAATACTCTCCACATTTGTCAATAATCCATTCCCATCTGGAAAAAATGTCCAAATAGCAACCTCCATCACATTCCATATGCATGCTTTATTCATAAATTCTGTTCGTGCTCTCAGAATATTGTGTAAATATCCACAAGATACAAAGTCACAGAAATGAGATAATGATGAGCTAAACATTATTTTAAAAATATTATTAGCTAATACCTCAAGGCATATTTTCTATTTGGAGTTTGTTATGACAGTAGATGATAAATTCATCTTCAAAACAATTTTCTTGATTTTCAAACTCATTGTAGAAGAAACATTGAAAGATCTAGAAAAATCTTCATTGTTTTAACTCATAGTATAAATGTTGACTCTATGAGTGGAAGAGTCATCTGATTTAGTGCTACTTTTATTGATGGATGATGCTATTTTGAACAGTAATATTTGTTAAGGGAAAAACTGAGATGCTTGTCTACTTTGAGAGATTCTGTTTAGTTAAAACTTGACAACATAATCTCTAAACTGACCAGTGACCATACATAGTCTAAAGAATATCACAATCTGCCCAAAATAAACCAGTGATTTAAAGGTGATGCCGTTGACAATTTTCATTCATTTAACTATTAGTATTTTTCTAAGGACAAATATGTTCTTCATAACATATGTTCTCTAAAGCAGGTTGAGAACCATTTTATTTTATTCATTAAGCCTTGGTAAAGACATTTCATCAGAACTATTAATGTGGGAAGCAAATATATATATATATTTATATTTATATATATATATATATATATAGTGGGGGCTGGAGAGATGGCTCAGCATGCTCTTTAAACTCAGTGAGTCATCTTATACAGCACTGTTTCCATTTCCAAAGTTGAAATCTTCTATCCTGACAAACCTGAAGTTTGCTCTCACATCTTGTCTCCCCTAGTTTTATAATATTTTGGAGTCATTTAATACAGTCTGAAGAGACCAGATAGACCATAGCTCAAGCTTCTCTTCTAAGCAACAAACTCTATCTGTCTGTCTGCCTGCCTGCCTGTTTATCTGTCTGTCTAATCTATCTATTTATCTACAAATAAACACATTTGAACACACACACATATACACACACAATAGACAAGTGGATGTGAAAGTTGTGCTTATTTAATTAGACTTATATTTCTGATGAATGGTTCTCCCATTCATCCTTTACTTTAGAACACATACCTGATATTATTTTCTTTGCTTTCCACTTTTATGTCAATACATTCTCTTCCTCGCACCTTGTAAAACCTCTCCAAACTATCACCTTGGCTAAATCTTACTTCATGCTTTGTTTGTACACTAAGTGATGAACTCTACATGCTGATCTCATTCATGTTTCCTCCAATCCTACCACCATCCAACTAATTTCAGACAGACAGATAGATATAAATATAAAGATAGATAGATAGATATAGATAGATAGATGATAGATAGATAGATAGATAAGTAATAGATAGATAGATAGATAGATAGATAGATAGATAGATAGATAGAATAAGTAATCGATAGATAGATAGATGGTTTCTTTAAGACAAAAAGATTCTCTTTTGTTTACAAGATAAAGGAGTTTGTTTCTCACAGATATAAGGTTATCTAGAACTTGGAAATCGGCCTTTTCTCCCTCTTTCCTCACATGTTGATACTCTTCTCTTGTTTTGAATTCAAACTTATTTTTATTAACTTTTTTATTTTTAAGTATGTATATACATATGACATAAACATACATATGGAAGAGTTGGAAAGGTTGGAGTCTGTACACATGAATGGGGTGACCATAGAAGCTAGAAGAGAGGATCTGATGCCATAGAGATGGCAATACAGGTTGTTGTGAGTCAGCCAACATGGATGCTAGGAACCAAACTTGAGTCCTCTGTAAGAAGGGTCAATACACAAAGCCATCTCTCCACCTATCATATTCTTTAAAACTTTAATCATCATAGATTATGAAAACTCTGAAGGTATCTTTGGTGTTTCAGAATACACTCATTTTAGTGGCCCCTTTGCCTAATATGCTAGGTACACCCGGGAAACTTCCGCACCCTGAAGACCTTAAATGTCTACCCACAAAACTCTCCTGGTGCAGGGAGAACTGCCTTTATTCTACTTCAGGTATGTATCTTTTACTTTATCTTAATTGATGAACTCACTTTCGTGCCTACTTCATGGCAAGTACTGTCTTAGTGGCTTTTTCTTTCTTACAGTCATAGAATAGAACGTTAATGTAACACTAGGGCATTTTGTTAACAATATGTACTAGGGACTGATATACAGGGATTTAGAGATTGAATAAAATAGACAAAAAAAAACTCTCTGACTTATGCAGTAGTATATTATGCCTCATAATAGGTGTTCTCAGTATTATTATTTATATAATGGCACACTATAGTTTGAATTGCATTTAATTGAGCTGAGGTATACCAACTAGTTAAACTCATATTGGTATTACCAAACTACCTCCTGCTTTCTAAGAAGAATTAAGCTTGCAACCAGATCAATTCAACAGAGATGATATCAATTTCTAAAAAATAAAGCAATATATTTAATACGAAATCAAGTATTCTCCCTTGTAAATGCCCTTTTATTGATTGTGCTTGCTTACTTTCAACTTTCAAGACTAATTTTTTCTCATAAATAGGGCCTAGTTATATATGAGAAACTAACCAGCTACTTAGGAATGTGACTAAATGACTATAACTGATTAATTTGGTCATGATCTGTATTGTTTTTGTTTTTTTTTTTTATAAGGAAAAAGTAGATGACAAGTTGGAGAAACTCAGGCCAATTCAGTTCTTACTGTCTTGATTTCCTGCAGTGCTCATTGCTGTCTCCATCTTCTGAAATTGCAGATCCACAAGTGTGATGCTGCTGACTCTGATTATTTCAAAAGTCCTCTATAGACTAGGTAGATAACTCTTGTTCTACTCCAGCAAAGGATTCAAGTTCTGCTCAAAGTGCTCAGGTCAGATAATCATCTGCAATTTGGATCTCAGAGCTTTTTCTGGACTGCAGACTTCTGGAACACTGCACACACACACACACACACACACACATGCACATAAATACACTCATACACACACACATTCACACATTATTTTAAAAAATTCTTAAAAATATTTTATTTAGATCTAAAACTTAGAGCGAATGACACATAAGAGTCCTATACAAAGTGGCTTGTTTGAATATTCTCATGGAATTCTCCCACTAAACTTTACACAAGTGAGGCTTTATTATGCTTTGCATTTTGTGGAGGAGGAAACAGAGATTTGTGGATAACTAACAGCCTTCCTGTTATACCACCTGAACACATTAAAGAAGAATTGTGTGTGTGTGTCTACATGAATGAATGTCTGTATGTACATGTGGAAATGTGTGGGGATGGGAATGCACATTATACATGTGTGTCACAGCCAGAGCTTAACTTTTTCACTGGCCTGGACAGTTAGACTAGGCTGACTGGACAGCAAGGCTCCAGGAATCTAGCTGTCTCCACTCTCCCATTCTTAGGATAACAGGTACACACCACCATCCTAGGCCTTTTTGACTCAGGTTCTGGGTATCTGATTCAGGTCGTTTTGCTCACACAAGTACTTTTCTGCATTTGCCATCTCTCCAGTCCCCAGAACAAGAATTTTAAGCCAAGGATTTTGCCACGAAACACTCTATGTTTTACTTAGGTTTCAGGAAAACTCATTCAAGACACTGAAACTGGAAGTGAGGTCGGGAGGTATGTTAAAGCATCAAATCCTGCTTTCAAGCGTTGCTGGAGCCTACACGCTTGGGACGCTACACAGATATGTGGTAAGAGAAAGTGGAGCAGGAAGGATGCGCTGAGCATGAGCTCAGCATGGAGGCTGTCAGTCTTCAGCCTCCAACAGTTTCCAACAAGCGCTTGCCGTTGTCAGGAAGAAGAAATAGTGCTGCACTGATGACTGTTGCGATTGTTTATGGGAAGCTGCATAAACAAGTTTCACCTCTGTTTTTTGTCAGCTTTCTGCTTGTGCTGGCATGCTCAGTGTTAAAGTGTCCTGGTGGAGTTCAAACGCAGCCCAGTGGGCAGGAAGCCGTCACTGCTACTTGAGATTAAATTATTTCCTATAAACCAGCCTGCTGGTTGGTTCTGGTTAGCACACACAACAGTGAGGAGGGGGCGGGCACACGGGTTTCAAAAAATATTGAATCTGAATTTGATGAGTTTGGGACAGAATTTGGAAACTGGAAATCAGGGTAGTAGGTGATTGAGGATAATGATAGCAAGACAGACAAAAGGACAATGAGAAACAAACTCCAGCTCCAAATGTGTGTGTGTGCGTGCGTGTGTGTGTATTTTGTTGTTTGTTTTGTTCAGTTTCATTTTGTTTTTCAAGACACTGCTTCTCTGTGCATCCCTGGATGTCCTGGAACTTACTTTGTAGATCAGACTGGCCTCAAACTCACTGAGTTCTGCCTGTCTCTGGCTCCCAAGTGCTGGGCTTAAAGGCATGGACCACCACTGCCCACACCTTCTATATATTTTAATGATTGTTTCTATGATTTAGGAACTTACAAACTCTGAAAGGTATTCACTCCTCAAAAATGAGTTCTTTATGAGAAAAGAAGCCTTGGAATATGGCCTGTGCTTTCCTTACCAGCTCTGCAAGGTCAACATATCTAAACCTTGTCTGGTTCTTTATTTACATGGGAATAATAGCATCTGTCTCTACCTCAGTAACACATACCCTCAATGTGCAATGTGTAAAATAATTACATCATTCATGCTGTGCCTGTGACTCCCCTCATGCTTCTTACTAAACACTTTAAGCTATCATGAGGAAACAGGGCTCTCACCGCAGCTCATTCTAAGAGAAGACTGCCCAAGGAGCTACTCAGAAGTTGTCTGTCCACTCACTAACCTGATTCATCCTCATGAAAAGTTGTTAAGAAGAAGATTTGTGTTATTGTTAGAGTCAAACGTGCCTCATCATGAGTTTAAGCATCTAGGGAAGAAGAAGCTAAGACAGACACCTGCTTGAGACTGGAGCCACTAACAGTTAAAGGCATAGAGTCTGGCGTGTGCCGTCTATCCTACCTAGGACTCAGAAGCTTTCCTCAGTTCTTACCTGTAAGTAATGTGCATACTAGTCCAAACATCTCTGTCCTGTCCCTAGACTGTGTCTAGCAAAAATGTACATGGTCACATGAGGACTATAATGATTATATGTCATGTTAATTTTATATACTTCACAATGAAGGCTGATTATTAGTGAGTTTGCACAGTGAAGAATTACTAGAATTTAACCATTTCCAGAAAATATTTACATAATACACATAGGGAATATTTTTATACACTGAATACTCTTCTAAGTATGTATTGGCTCAACCTTCTAGGGCACATATAACATACACTTCAGTAAATATTACTGTGTTCATCAAAAAAAAAGAAGGATTTAGTGGACAAAGAAATTAAATAAGTTGCCCAAGTGAGATATCTATAAATACAAAAGTTTCCCTGTACTATAGCCCAATCAACTCTGCCCCTTAACACAATTCATCACGAGACCTGGACTACCACACACCACAAGGCAATATCCTCCTCCTAACGTCAACATTTTTCTGGTACTATGAAATTCTTGTCCTGTTCTATCCTTCACCCAAACTTTTAAAGATGAGCAAGTGACCTTCTTACAATATAGAGAGATATTATTATGAAATTTACTGCCAGGGTGAGACCTTGCATGCCACACTAAATTTTTATGACAGTTATAAACACTTAAAAAAATATAAGTCTATCATGGGACTGCTTATAAATCCTAATAATAACTCTCTGGCCAGCCATGTCAGTCATAAAAGAGGCGCGTGGCTCCAGTCGTACGCGTGAGAACAAAGGTTGGATGCTTTCTCCAGCTCTCTGTGCTCTTCTTCCCTTCCTCTGCAAGATATTAGGGGACGGAGGAAGCAAGGTGAGGCAGAGGAAAATGGAGGCTTCCCATAGGAGCCCCAGTAGATCTAATTTTCTGAACTCCACTTTTCTTTTAAGTAAAATGGTATTCAGTACATTGTGAAGTTCTTTGAAATTCCATTTTACTAAATCCGCTCAGGATTTAGAAGGCCAATTTAATAAGTGATTGTAGAATTCCCGCCATCCAGTGCTGCCTCAGGAGTTATTCCCCTGTTGTGTGTTTCTTTTTAAGTATTGGAAGGCCTGGGGAAATACTAAACAGAATTACAAAAATGAATTATACAAGATGTGACTTTAAAGTAATGAGACCAATTCTGCGAGCCACACCTGAAAATCAATGATATCACCATAATCACACTTGCACTTGCGCTCAGAAAGGTGCAGCACATAATCAATGGGGCTAGGGAACAAAGGGGGATTAGGAGAATACACATCAAACTCGGAAAAGTACTTGCTTGTGGGTTGAGTGGAGACTCTGGCTTACCCTTCGTGTTCAAATTTTTAAGTGTGATATGTTCATGTGTGGTGGGTTTCTAAAAATCACCCAATATATTTTGATGTAAAGATCAGCTAAACCAATTTGAAGGAAAAGGAAAGAATTGATTGGTTAATTTCATCAAGAATTTTCAAAGAAGTAAATTGCATGCTTTCAGGAAGAAATCACCTCCAAGCTTCAAATCTTAGCAAAGAGTACAATTCATGTTAGTTCTATTTTATTTTATTTTATTTTATTTTATTTTGAGACAGGATCTCATTTACTTCAGACCAGCCTCTACCTCATTATGTCTTGAAGGGTGACTTTGAGCTTCTGATTTTCACGGCTCTACCTTCCAGGAGATTGGGTGACAGGCAGATGCCACCACACTCAGTTCACTTCTGTTGCCGTGTGGACAAAACTATCGCCACAACAGAAACAGAAAACCATTTGTTGTGAGTGAGGTCTCAGTGATGCTTTTGACATCCTAATGGCAGCCTCCCTTACTTCTCCCTCGATCTCATTTATTAATTTATCTAATTGGTCTCTCTAATATACTTAACAGCTCCACCATTTGTTTCATTCCTTTCCTTTGATGTGTGACATGATACCCCATTGGACTGAACCCGTTGATTGGATTTCATATGCTTGTCTGGGATAGTCAAGGAGAAAATTCATTTTCTCTCCCTACAGAGAGAAAAGGGAAAGCATTTATTCGTAAACTTGAATTTGTAAATGTAAGCAAGTACTTACAGGCAGTTATGAGAGAGCTGAATCTCCAAGCAAATATGGTCTCTCTGTTGGCATGGCTCTTCAAAGAAGCTGTGTGTGTATCCTAGAAAGCCTCATGGCAAAATAATACGTGTCTTGGTATGAAAACTCAGAAAACATATTTTAATTTTACCCACTGGAAATAATTCTTACCATGAGATTGAAGTTGGAATTAGCATTGCTTGTCTCTCCCCCTCTACCCCTACAAATTCTCTAAAACAAAATACCAGAATTTATATGCTTTTGGGCAAAACATACACCAAATTCTTAATACAGGACAACAAAAACAGAAAGATGTTTAGGGAAAAGGGAAATGAAACCGTAAGGCAGTGTATCACGGTGTTTACACCTGTGAATGCCAAGGGATCCACTCACACATGAGGACGGACAGTCCTTCAGCAAGAACACAGAAACAGAGGAGAAAGAAAGAAAGCAGCACTTTTCTTATTCGCCCATCTATGTAGACTCCAGGATAGAAGCACAGCTTTTCAGAGCTATCCCATGGGGAATGAACACCTATTGCAGAAGGGCATCCTGAGCACATTCACATAAATAATTATCAGTGACAATAATATTTAAGCAGCAGGCATCACAAGCACTGACAAGCATGTATTAAGCCTCCTAACGGTGACTGTGAAGTGCAGGAGAAATCCCCATGGAAGGATCTGGGATAAGACATCCCTGACTCTTTATCAAGGAGTGAAATTAACTGAGAATGCCTGGGACGGCTGCGCCCTGAAGCCAAGTCAAATTCAGATGAGATCTTTCTGGGTTAGCACTCCAACCCAGGGAATTAAGGTATAAATACCCGCTCCAATCCCCCCAGCTACCTGCTCCCATCTGAGAAGAGTGTTCTGAAGAAATCTACATTTAAGGCTGGTGTCTTAGTATTTGCTAGTAAAATTCGAAGAAATTTAACTATTTTTTAATCAAAGAAATAAATTGTAAATATCTATCCTGGATTGATATTTTAAGTCAAGAAATTTTAAGAAAGCCAAGTAACAAAACTGTATAATTAATACAGGTCAGATGCATGGAAAAGTGCCCAAACACTACTAAGCCATCTTTTTTGAGAGTAAGCATCTTTAAGGTTGTCTCCATCTGTGTATGTGTGTGTGTGTGTGTGTGATGTATGCATGTACACGTATAAATATACACAAAGAGACCAGAGGAAGCTGCTTAGTGTTTTTCTCTATCATGGTCTACATAAACTCTTTGAGACAGCTGCTCACCGAAACAGCTAGGTTGGTGTTAAGTCCCCATAAACCTCCTGTCTCTGTCTCTCCCACCAGCACTGAAGCTATATGCACCGATGGCCAAGTTTGAATTTTTATATGGGTGCTAGGTCCAAACTCAGTTCTTCATGCTTGCACAGCAAGTGTGCTTACCTATCTGAGCCATAATATTCCAGCCCCTGTGTCATTTATATTTTAAAACCATTCAGCCAAACAAAAGTCTCCTGACCAGTATGTTTAGAAGCATATAAAGAATGAAGTGCTTGGAGTCTGGCCCAAAGTCACTCTCAGCTCTCTTACTGACGCTGCCATTATGGAGTCATCTGATGTCTCTGGGCTCTAATTTCTTCATCTGCAATGTAGAGGTAAGATTTATGTTGTATAATCAAGCAATATAGAGATAATGCATTGGAAAAACAGAATAAAAGTAGTCCCTTAATAGTTTACAACTTTGGAAATTTCTGCTTTTGATCAAATGAGTTCCACTTTTGCCAAGGCCTTCCCTTCTCCCAGGAGCAGGTCATACAAGTCAGGAATACGAGTAGAAGACTCAGAACATCTATGCAGCTTCTAGAAAATGCCAGGAATTTCATCTTGCATCTTGGAAGGAAATTAGGTGATCTTAGGAAACAGGTGGTCTTGGCTCTGTTTAAACACAAGATGACTGAGGAAAAATACAGTTAGGTAATCTCCTTAAAGTCACACAACTACAGATGTCCAAGGACATACAGCAAGGACTTCTGGAACGTTGTTTTTTCATTGTTGCCTCGCTGATTGAGTCCTTGTAGCTTTCCAAATCCATTTCTCTTGGGTATCATTTCAGGTGTGATGACTGTGATCTAAAGTTGTCTTCTGGCAAAGCTGCAAAGAACTACCAATGTATCTCAGTGTCTCTGCAGTGATGCCCAGACATCTCGGTGATGCAGACCTGCAATTTCTTTCCTGAGCATTCTCTAGGCCTTCTCCAGAAGGAAGGATTGATTTTTCTTCACTGCGGTAAAAAGTAAAGAACTGGCAGTGTCGATGTTCAAAATAGACCTTCCCTTTTCTGTATTTCCTTCAAATTGCCTTGGGTGACAGTTGATCAAGTATTCTGCGCAACGTCAAAACTGTTTGTGGAAATGGCCCCAGGAAACTGTAAATTTCAAAACATGCAGGCTTGTTGTGCTCAGAGTACAATAGCTAATAAAGTCATAAGGGCACCAAGTGCTCATTTTTATCCGTGGCCCTCCAACTTACACAAAGAAAGCAATAAGACATGGACACAGCCTGTATTTAGAGTGTCACACATGACCTGAGCTTGTCAGATCAAGGTCACAGTCACCTTTGTAAAAAGAGACTGAAGATATTTTAATAAAAACTACTAATCTTAGAATCATCAGAATAATTGCAAACCAACACACAACGACCCTTTTTTGCTGCAGGCAGAATGTGTAGGAATTCCTGATGGTATGAGGGATGGCCAAACATATCTGAATAACACCCTCTATTAAATACCTTCACGAATGACCAAGAGGTGTGCGAATTAATTCAAAAACTAAACATATTACTCCTCTTTTTCCCTCTGAAAGCACAAAAATCACTCCTGATAAGGTGCCCCAAAGAATCCTACTCAACACATGTTTTCAGAATGAACAAGTTTACTCTCATTTAGCTAACTCTAGAAGAATTTTTCCTTAATACTCATGCATGGAACATATAAGACTAAATGAAAATCACAAAGAAATTATACGCCCTTCTCCTCTATCCCTGGAAATATCTTAACATAAGTGACGGTTATTGCCTAACCTTCTATACAAAACAGGGACAGCATAGCTAGTGTTATAAATTAAATGTCTATCTATTAATGAGCAGAAGGAAGTTATTGAACAACCTGTATTTTCTTTAGCAGAAGCAGATAAACAAGTAAGTAGAACAGCCAGATATTTTGACATAAGTGATTTAACCATTTTACTCACACTGCTGCATTGAGTCCTGAAGAAAAGTCAAACTTTCCATAAACTATCATTAAAAATCCTTGAAAATTAGGGCCTAGGTTTTCTCTACCTCTTCTATGGATCTCCGATTTAATTCATGAACACCTTTTCTAGTTGAATTAGCCAATATGAAATCTATTGAAAATATCTGTGCTGATATGTTTGAGATGAAGGTTGTCGAACCAGACTGGGTGGCGAGGACTGAGTTCTCCAGTCCTAATGTAGGTGTTCAACTATTCTACCTAGAAATAAATCTGAAAACATAGGGACGTTAGACAGTTTTGCTTTCTTGCAATTCATTTTTGAATCCAGGCTAACAAAAAGGACACCTGGTTCGTCCCACCGAGCAGTAGCTAATGGGGCATAGTTCCCCATCCAAATAAACCAGCTGCCAAAGGGAAAATGAATAATGACAAATGCCAACTGTCTGTCCCTCTGTCCAGCTTATCTTCTGCCTCTGTCCACTCAGTTCTTACAGTCCATGAATTCCCCTAGTGACCCTGTCGGTCCCTTTCCCATCTACCACATTATCCTTTCCTTTTCTGCTCTCTTAATGTTCCAACACATCCTACAAGACTCAGTGTCTTCCCCCAAAACACCTTCACTTTCATGCAATGTCTGGATTAGGTTTCTTTTTTTATTTTTGTTTTTGTTTGCTTATTTGTTGTATGATTCTCTTCCTCATTCCTTCCATCCAAAAGAACATTTCAGTTGCTACTTTCTCTGTATCCTCATCTTGGGACACAGATGACTGTGTCCAAGTCTCCATTGTTGTCTTTCTTCCTTGGCATGGTAAGCAGTGTACTCTTGACAGGGTGACCTGGGAAGCAGGTACTTCACAGGCCCAGGAAGTATGACCTCCTCTTTGGGTGGCAGATTCAAGAGTTAGAGGGCAACTATACTGATATACAGCCAGGGTTGCATATGCGAGTACAGGTGATCAAATTATGGATGAACCTAATTCCTAAGCCCCATCTATTCCTTCCCTCATGGAGAGCACAGCGGTGTCAGGGGAGTCAGGTGGACTCTCCAAAGCCAAATGCCTAGTGCAGGGTCCCAGAATCCCGAGTCCCTAGCAATACTGCTCGACCACTGTGAGTTACTAGAAGGTAAGCCCAGGTCAGCTCTGTAGAACGGTGGCACCTGTGGTGGTTCGCACACGGTTAATGCCCCATATGATCATGATTAGGAGTAAGTGGATGAGGTCACAAGCCTTAGTTTTCTTTGAAAAATGGAAGTAATATAATTTACCTGTCACTTTCCATGAGTGATGTGGAAGTAAGGAAATAAAATGATGCAAGAGTGTTTTGAAAAGAATTAAAGATTTAAAAGCCATTTCTAAGAGCTCCTCAAACACGTTCATGACTTATTTTAGTTGTAAGAAAAAGCTGTGTACAAAGGTAATTAGACACTGTTTTAGATTGTGTGTGTATGTAAAGACATATAGTTTCTGCATGCACATACACAATACTGCAACAGCTGAATTATGAGTAATGACAGAAAGAAAATCCCGTATTTCTAATTCCTATATTTATACCCCTTTCTCTTTAAAATGTAATATATCTGTAATAAGTATCCTTAAACATGAATCACTGACTGGTGCAGAACATCAATCGTCTTTGCTCGGGTACCTGTGAGAGGGTGCACCACCTTAATGTTGCAGTCTGAGGATCAATCACATTCCAAGTTTGGTCATGATTTTCTGTAAGCATATTCATAGGAAAGATCATCACCTGTCATGTGTACTGACCTCAGTAAAGTGGGGGGAGGGAGTCCAGGATTTGTTGTATATGAGTTCTATGATAGCTGAGATGTGTTCATTCATTCATTTATTCAGTCTTTCTTTCTTTACCCATTGTAAGACAATTACAGTGCAACCATCTCATATAAATTGTAGGAGATATGGGAATTAAAAAACAGGCAGTCTTACCCACCATGCACTTGCAGTCTGATGTGGGAAAGCAAGCCATACAACACTGTGGTGAGATCTATAAGCATAAATCCATGATTTCCCAAAGCAAAGATTGATGGAAATTTCTCAGACCATGTGGATCCCGCACCTCCCAGCATCACAACGTCTGTGATAAAAGAGAATTGAATCAGTTTTTATTATGCTTTCCATTTGCTTGGTTTTAGTTTTTATCTCACGCTCCTCATTCAGTTCTGTCGCAAACTGATCTAGGGGCCACTGTATCTCAAGATGAAGATGACTGTGTCTTACTCAGTCTCGCTGTCAGCAGACTGACCCAGCTCCAGAAGACAGGGACAGTGTGCTGAGTTCATCCCACTTCCCATTACATGGGAGCCACTCAGACTTATTTCCTAAGTGTTACTTGATGAATCAGACGTCTACATTTAGTTCTTAATTGCGTATCCAAGGTCCCGATGAAATAGCCAAGAACTCTGAACACCATGTGCCTGCCACGGGAGAGATGGAGCTGACAGACACCAAGTCACGCTATTCTCCCCACCCTGAGCTCACATTAGTGTCAAAGAGTTGTAAATGTGAATTGAAATAAAAATGATGTCGTGATCTCTCGTGTTTCCTAAAATAACAGGACTCTTGCTGGTGAATTAAATTGGAGAATGAAAGTCAGCAAAATTTGAGAAATTATACCATTATGGCAATTAAGATTTTTCAAAAATTGTATGTTACCATGCTAAGAATTTATACTAAAGAATCCTAAACAAGAAGTTTACCTGGCTTTTGTAAAAAACCAATTGACTCTGGGGCTAGAGAGATGGCTTACTTAGTAAAGTGCTTGCTTAGAAAACATGAGGTGAACATAATGGACAATGAGGACTACTGAGAACTCAAGAACAATGGCAATGGGTTTTTGATCCTACTGCACGTACTGGCTTTGTGGGAGCCTAGGCAGTTTGGATGCTCACCTTACTAGACCTGGATGGAGGTGGGTGGTCCTTGGACTTCCCACAGGGCAGGGAACCCGGATTACTCTTAGGGATGATGAGGGAGGGGAACTTGATGGGGGAGGGGGAGGGAAATGGGAGGTGGTGGCAGGGAGAAGGCAGAAATCTTTAATAAATAAATAAATAAATAAATAAATAAAAAAAAGAAAACATGAGGTCCTGAATTTAGATCGTCAGCACCACGTAAGAAAAAGAAAGCCAGAAATGACAACACATGTTAGAAAACCCATTGCCGTAGAACTGATGCTGGACAGTCCCTGGATCTTGATGGCCGGTCAATCTTATCTGTGAACTCTAGATTCAGTAGGATGTAGGATGTGGGGACCAGGTCTACACAGTGAGACTATAGAAAAATCCTGTCCTCATCTCCCCTCCGCAAAGGAGTAGAGCGATTGAAAAAGACACACACACACACACAATTGGAAGATCACAAGCCCTGGAACCATGCCAGGCCTGTTGTCACACAGTGTATGAGGTATTTGCTGCTTTCATTGAGTCTGGCCTGCGTTTGTTTACTATGGTTCTGAACTAACTTTCCACCACTGAAAGAGACTGCAAGCACCAGCTGTTGCAGGTCTTCCGGGGGAGGGAGGGGCATGGCTAGCTGCCTCTGCATTCTGTCTCACAGCAGAAAAATTTCCACCCAGCCAGGGGTTTCTGAGTCCAAGGCATTTGGTCTATTGTATTTCCTTTTCTGTCTTTGTACATTGAAGTACCCCAAACAGGTTTAACCTGGTTGTGACTCCATGAATTGATTGTATGGCATGTTTCCCAACGACCTGGTCTATGCGGCTGTCAATTATTAAACAACCACTAGCCCCAAATCTCTCCTAACTCCCTCAAGCTTCATAGGATATGACTTAATATGCTAAGATCCTTGGGGCTTTTGCTTAAACAGGCAACTTAAAAGATTTTCCCAGGAGAACGGAAGGAGAAAATGAGGAAACATGCTGATGACTCAGAAAACGGGAGGGCAAAATGAATATCATATGAAAAAGGCACAATGGGGTATTCAGAGTAACCCTTACCGCTGACCTATTGGGTGTGCTCACAATCCTGTACCTTCACCAATCTCAGGCCTCGAGCCCAGGCACCATATGCTTATGGCACTGCCAGGAGAGCACCAGATTTAAACCGATGCTGCAGTTGCTACTAAGAGAAGGTGACAAGCCATTTGGTTTCAGATTGCATTTGTAAGGTCATTCTGAATAGAGAAAGATAGGCCCTGTAGACAAAATAATAGAGTCATATGAAACAGGAGAGGAAGGGTTTTCGTAGTTGCTCCTTCCAGTCCCACTTAGGGACCCTTTACTGACTTGTCCAAAGGTGGGCAAAGGTGATTTTCAAAGTTTTA
This sequence comes from Chionomys nivalis, assembly GCF_950005125.1. Classification (NCBI taxonomy): domain Eukaryota; kingdom Metazoa; phylum Chordata; class Mammalia; order Rodentia; family Cricetidae; genus Chionomys; species Chionomys nivalis. Next base: position 51,323,964 of record NC_080103.1, on the reverse strand, counting down.
GCTTTAAAAGGGGCTAGAAGTCAGCACTCTCACTTTACCAAGGACATTTGTACACACAGGAAATGGACATAACTCATTCATGTGAGATTTCCTAAGGCATGTGTATGCAAGCCTTACATTGCTCTGAGTTTGTAAGAACAGGAAACCGTTGATAAGGTCATCAAGCCAGAACCTGGGAGATGATGTACAGAGAGCATAATTTAATATTTTTTTACTTTAATTTTTTGCTCACTAATAAACACATCACTTAGTTGTCCAAAATGCTGATCAGTTAGAAATGTACACAACTAACTCTACAATATCATGGTTCTAGCAGCAATTAGAAAGCAGAGATTTTCGGAAATGTGTCCAGGTTTTTAGTTTCACTTAAAGAAATAACATTTTGTTTGGTTTTTCATTAAGGTTCTTAAATGCATTTTATATTTAGAGTAAAAATACAGTAGTGTAAGTACAAAATTTCAGAAATGTGATCCAATAAAAAGTAATGGAAATTCAAGGAAAAGACGCCTGCGTGCAATTGCACATAGGCAACTTTCAAACACACCCATGCAAACATGACACACAATATCCCATAACTAACATGTTGCAGCATTCTCACACGGGCTACTCACCAAAGACACGGAGCATGAGATAGCAGAGGACAAATCACCACTCTCTGCCTGCTCACCATTTGGCAGGTCTGTATTCACAACCCTGACAGCAATAAGCAAACCTTCTGTTTCTTTTTCGGGAATTTTATGAGATGCTCTCCTGTCCTTTCCTTTCCCTCTTCCTCCTCCCATAATGCAGCTAGTCAGAAAACGCTATAACGTTTCAGAGAAGAGGTTTGCTCAAAGCAACCACAAATAAAGTGCATGTTCATAAATAACTGCACTTGACTTCTTGTTTAATGTCCAAGATGATTGGAACAGATTGTATCATGAACTACTTTCCCTTCGGCTAATTAAATAGCAGTCCCCACTTACCACAAAGCATATTCTTATTAAAACAAGCAACTATAGTCGTTCTGCTGGATAAATGACTCCCGAGTAAGTGCCATAAAGTCCATTACATTCCTGCTTTAGGAATGGAGCAGGTCCAAAGAGACAATCAAAGGATTTCAGTGGGATTATTTTAGATTAGAAAAACTGAGGGAGACATGCGGTACTGACAAGATCGTAAAGGCAGAAAGGATAAATTAGCGGTTCCATCCCAGCGAAGTGCTCGAGTGCTATCACAGTACATCCGAAAGGAAAAACAAATTCCTACTGTACTAACCTTCGCCAACATGGAAATCTGTTTATGCAGAAATAAAAATGTCACGGACAACTGTTATCTCCTGTACAAATCAGAATGACTGTTTTGAATAATAATAAAAAAAATCCTTTCGAACCAACTATGGAAATATGCCATGGGGAAGAAAATGCCTTCATTTCAATAAATTGCCTTTTACATTTAATAGAAAAGGTTATGTTATGATTTATCATATTAATGAGACATTATTGCATAACCATATTTTTATGGCCATACGTTGCCTGCTAAATGATGCCCCTTTATTTTTCTCTCCAGGAGGAAAAGATTCCATAGAGCAGAGTCTATGGGACTTTTTCTTGCTGCCAGTAGTTAAATCTTTCAAAAGCTGTCAGCAGCCTCAGAAATCAAGTTCAAAATACCATAGCTAACATAACTATAGGCATAGGGTAGTCTATTTTTAAATTGTAATACAAAACTGCTGGAGAAAAACCTAAACACAAATGATTACTTAAAGTGAGATCGTCTTATCAGACTTGTCAATGTAAAGGACAAAGTCAGTGAAGTGAAATTCAACTCTCAATTCCTATAAATATCGCCAAGCATTTGAGAGCTAAGAGATTTCTTTCCCTGTCCAATTTGCCCTTAAACCTGTTATGCATTAGAACCTTTACATATTAAACCCTCACATCCCTGACCATGGCAACCACATGCAGTAGAGGATACAAACCACTGAAGACAGGCAAAAGACTCAATCTCCTTCTTTGCCTTAGTCAGGAGATCCCCCCTTTTAAAAAGGAAATTGATGCCTAAACATTGGTCATCTGCTCTGGAAACTTCCACAGGACCATGCTTTTTTGTTCTGCCAATAGCATGATTTTCCAACCCTGATGCAACTTGCTATCTGTGCAGAACAAGAGTCTTGGGTATTGCAATCACAGTAGCATGAAGTGAACCCCTCAGACTACTCCAACCATATGACAGGGAGCTAGTTACCAGATGGGAACAGAGATGGGCCATTCGGGTGTACGTTCCTGGATAATCTGCTACTTCTGTCATATTCCTGATGACGAGGGACTAAAGAAAAAAAAGGCATGTGCTGTCATTTCTTAACACACTGCCTTCGCTGTCAGTTCATGGGTGTGCTTACCTTTGGCTGTTGCTGACGGATGCTACAACCCATCATTCATTCCAAAGTTTCTCTGAGAGTGTAATAGGTGACAGCATTGCACTCGGGGCTGGAGACAAAAATGAACAAGACAGGCAAGGCGCTTACTCTCAAGGAACTTTAAGTCGGCTGGAGACAGCACTGAATAAAGATTCCATTTGACTCATTATCAGAATACACAGATTCTGTAAAAATGAAGTTTCAGGAGAAATTCTAGAATTCATTTCCTTTAATAATTATACAAATAGTATGCACTAACAGGTATGTTGTGAAGACATGATCAACAGAAGGCTATAGAAGTCCTTTCGTCTCTCTGTAATGGGTACCTTTCCTATAGGTAACTACAACAAAATAAAAACAAAATGCAGACTTGTGTGCATGGTTGGGCTGTTCTTTCTTATGATTTGAATCTATGTCTTCAATGCAACTGAAAATTGTACCCAGGAACATCTACTATACAAATGCACAGATATACCATATGCTTTCATATGTTTGGAATGACTGTATTTCTATTTCCTTTATGTAGGTAATTATATGACATATGTATTTATGCATCTTGTGTGTGTCTGTGTGTACATGAGGAGGCCAGAGTTTGACACTGGATATGTTCCTCTTGACCTCACCTTAATTTTTGAGACTCTTTTGATCACTGAATATGGAGTTCAATTAGGGTGAGGCTGACTAGCCAGTAAGCTCAGGGGATCTCTGCCTCTCCCAGTCCTAGGGTTTAAAATTGACTGCCACAGCCAACTCCTTGTGTCCTGTACTAGAACTTAGGATGTCATGCTTGTGTGGCAAGCACTTTACCCCCTGAGCCATCTCTCAGACCCTCAGAATTATTAAATTTCTATGCATGTCTTAATTTGTATCATCTTTCTTTTTGCTGGATATATATTTGGTTGGCCAGTGAAACAAGTAAGCAACAAAACAAACACTTAAGACAACCAATTGTTAACAATACTATTTTTAACAATTCTGTAGGCTAGATGCAGGAAATGACTATCAGTTGGCCGAAATCAAAGATTTGGCAAGAGCATCTTCTCTTTAAGGCTCAAGGGAAACATCCATTTCTTGCCTCCTCTGACTTCCATTAGACACCTGTAGTGTTCCTTGGCTTTTGGTTGTATTACTGCAGTCTATAAGGCGAGCGTCTAAAAAAATCTGTCTGTGTTCTGTCTTTACATTGCCTTCTGTTGTGTAGATTAAACCTTTTTCTTTCTCTTCATTCATAGGGACCAGCTTTGGAAGTCCATTGTCTTGTCCCCCTTCCAGTTCTTCTTTAGCTTTGTGTTTGCTGATGAAGAAGCAGTCTCTTCAATTACTACCCTGGCTATCTGCTACCAGCTTTCCTATACCTTTATGGACTCTGCCTTTGGAACCTTAAATCAAAAGAAACTTTGCTCCATAAATTGTTTCGGTCAAAATGTTTAGTCACGGTAACAAAAAGTACCTAAAACAAGAAAGTATTGCATTCAGGCTCCACCTAGATAATCCAAGATAATCTTTCCAAAGCCACTAACTTCAGTTGTATCTGCAAACTGCATTTTAATTGCTCTACTAGAAACAGAGATTAACTCTTATTACTTTGGGAATCACGGATCAATGTGAGTTTAAAGCATTTTAGCAAAAATAGAAATGCAACCACGATCAATGGACATTTATATCTGCATTCTTTCATATATGGGTAGGTGAAATTCCTAAAGTAGGGTTGTGCGGGAATTCCAAGTCAAAAATTTCTTTCAAGATAAAATAAATTTTAAACATGGTCAAAGTGCCCTCCAAATCTCAAAATGCATAGAAGTGCACCCCCTAAAACCTGTATCATAGAATCTTCTGCATATTGGTCAATATTAAACTTTTCACCTTTTTTCTGGCAACTTGAGGGGTTAAAACTGGGGACTTGTTGAATTGTCTTTATTTTTAATTATGAAAATATCCCATTTGTATCATTTCTTCTTTTTATTTCAATATTTCAGTTTTTCCATGTTTTTCTGATAATCAACAAATATTTGCTATTTTATTTTGATTTATGACAAAGCTTCCTGTACCCATTGGTCTTTGCAGACTTACTGAAATTTTAACTAAAGTAAAATCTTTATGAAATTTTGGTTTGGTATCTCTTTTTAGAACCATTTCAACTTGGACAATGAACATGCTCTCTCAAATTTACTTCAGCTTTTACAACTTTATTATTTATTTTTGGTTTCAGGTATATTGTCTTTGAGGCATAAACTAAGATCTACCTTTTTAAATCCTCTTTCGATGGAAAGCCAGACTACCAGTAATATTTTTGAAATAATCCATTTTTCTCACACACTAAGTTGAAACTCCATTTTATGAACTAGGTTCCCAAACACACCCGGAGCTGGTTTGAGTCACATGCGACAAATCTATTTTTGCTCTGTCTGTGAGTTCTGTGAGGACAGACTTTGTTTCTCCATGACTTTACCCTAGTGATACACAGCAAGGAGTCAGCTAAGATGCCAAATAAAATACAGACCTCCAGTTAAATTTGAATTTCAGTTGTGTAATAAATAATGTTTAGTTGAACTCTGTTCCAAGCATTACTGGGGACATACTTAAGCTACCACATCATGTGTTGTCTTACTACAAATGTATTCAAGTCATATTTTCACTTGCTAAACACACTACTCTATTAAGGAGCTATTGGATAAATGAATAAAAACACTATCTTAGTTTTACAAATCTATTTATTATGTTTCACAAGTATATTTATGTCAGGCAGGAAGAATTTCTTTTTATTGTGTATTTACGAATGTTTTTGACTCTTTATAAGAATTTTCCCTTCAGAAACAAATTTCTATTGACATTTTATTGGGACTTAATTAACCTTATCAATGCTGTTAGTTTTACTCAGTAGATTTCTCTAATTCATACTTTATAGTTGTGTTGAAAAGAAGTTATTTAGAAAGCAAAACCAAATCATGAAACTTTTGAGTAATCTCAGGCTTAATGGCTAAAAACTAAAACTATTATCATCAATAGAATAATTAGGCAAGGACATACACCATTGCCAGCAGGAATTTCAGCTTCTGTACAACAACAGCAATAGCATGGGAAAACATATACTAAGAGCTGAAATAAAATAAATTATTTTCTAGTAAATATCTTCCTAGAAAATATAAAAAACATTAATGAATCATGTTGAACTAGTGTGAATTAGTTTGGGGATTTTGCTATCAACAAAATACATACTTAAAAAGTAACTTTTATATATTTCTATAAAGGCCAGAAGTTATGATAAATGGATTGTCTATTTCTTTTTTGGAAATGAAACTGTAAGACATTTAGAAAAAAGATTTTATAAAATCATTTGAAGAATGTATAATAAAAAGATATTTTCCTGTTCACACATAAGATTAAACAGCAAATCTATTATTTTATTAAAATTACATCCATATTTATTATCATTTTTATTAGAAGTTACAAAATTATATATAAATGTAATATATGAATATTTTATATTTATAGTTTAATATAGTAAACAAAATAGAAATATTCAGGATAGAAATGAAGAAACCATCAAGAAGTTCACTAGAAGAAGTTGTGATGAGGGCTGGAGAGATGGCTCAGTGGTTAAGAGCACTGCGTGCTCTTCCAGAGGTCCTGAGTTCAATTCCCAGGAACCACGTGGAGGCTCACAACCATCTATAATGGGGTCTGGTGCCCTCTTCTGGCCTGCAGGCATACATACAGACAGAATATTGTATACATAATAAATAAATTTTAAAAATCCTTAAAAAAAAAGAAGTTATGATGATAATTTTTAGATATTAACTTGACTAGAGAAAGACTATTTGGTGCCAAGGAGAGGATCTGTTTTTGGATATCTATGGAGATGTTTCCAGTAGAGGTTGTTGAATGACGCTACATGGACCACTTGGGAAGAGCAATCTTTGGTGTCTCTTGGCTTCATCTTCTAGATAAGAATCTATAAAGTAAAAATACAGTCAACGAATCTTCCCCTTCCTCCTGACTTTCCTTCCCATCTCAGATTTGGGGTGCATTTATCTTCTGTCCTGGACTCTAGAATATCATGGACCCCTATTTGAGTTCTCAGACATTCAACCTTGAGGTAGGGATTATACCATTCATCAAATAATCATTTGAGCCTTTTGAAGTTCTCATCTATGTAACCAACATGACAGCATCTCAGGACTGCAAACAACCTGTTGCTGAACTCCTCAGCCACTGTAATCACACAAGTCAATCCTAATAAATCCCATACAATATATTTATATACATATTCTATTCTAGTATACTCTATACTAGAGAACTGAAACAAATAAAGAAGGACTAAGAAGAACTAAACAAATTGATCTTTCTCCCTCTCCCTTTCTCTGCCACAGAGTCCAAAAAGTATTGGCTTCATTTTGATGACAGGAGCAAAAACTAAATAAGTCACCATAAAACATTTGACCTCTTTAGTAATGTGAAGCAAAGAATATACATTGGAAAATACAAAAAATAAACCCAGGTAAAATGATGTTTCAGTTTATTTTACATCCTATCTAGATGAAAAATGGGAGAAGAACCGGCTGTGTCTAAGAATTAGACTGGTTTCACTCCCTGTAAGTCTTTCTTGCCAGGTATCTCATGACTCTGGCATCTCTAACATCTTGGGTTCCCCAAGGCAATCTAGGCTTCAATTTCACAGATTCATGGAATGGCCTCTCTAGGCCTCTGCTCAAGGACATTCCTGACACATGCCAAGCCTCTGCAGCTTTCCTTAGGTAAGGAGGCAGATTCCATAACCTCTTTTTTCCTATTCTTCACTCTAAAGCCAAAACCAAGTGGCAAAAGCTGCTAAGTTCTACTGCTTGATGAGGCTAGAATATGGCCCCCTTGTTCAATTACAACTTCAGCAGCTTCCTGTGCACACTTTTAGGCAGTTTTACTATTTTTGGTTGTACTGAAACTGGGTCTGTAGACTAGACTGGCCTCACACTCAGCATTCTGCCAGCCTCTGCATTCTGAGTACTGTAATTAAAGGCATGTACTAACACACAGGGCTCTAAGCTTTTCTTTAGTTCTATCTCACAAGTTGAAAACTTAGTCAAATGGGATATTGCCCTGAGGTCACCACCCCTTTATTTCATTTCTTAATCCATTTATCTCCATGAACACAGGATTTAGCTCCATTCCACAACCTGATCCTTTTTTTTTTCTCTCAAAATTTACATTTTGTTATTTACCCTGTTCAGCTTGTTTCTTTTCATTATAAATCTTTATTAGAGTTATGACTAATAATCACACAACACAGTTATTGATAAGTTGTTTTGAGATTTCCTCTACCAGTGGAACCAAAACTCTTCACTTTACCTTCAAGCAGACTCTTTGGACAGGGTAAAAGGCAGTCACTTCCTTCACCAAAATATCAAAAGAAAGATCTCTAGGCAACATACTAAACTACTTCTCCTCTGAAACCTCTTGAGTAAGCTCCCCATAGTTCACATCACTTTTAGCAGCACTGTCTTCCATGCTCCTACTAGTATGGCCCATTAAGCAGTGCTTATGTCACTCCATGGCTTTCTTAATTCAAAGTACCAAAGTTCAAATTCCTCCAAACAAAAACATGGCTATCACAGCAATACCTTAGTCTTTGGTAGAAATTTCTGTCTTAGGGTTTCCATTACTCTGAAGACACACCATGACCATAGCAATTCTTATAAGGAAAATATTTAATTGGGGTAGCTCAATTACAGTTTCAGAGTTTTAGTCTATTATCATCATGGTGGGGAGAATGGTGGTATGCAGGCACACATGGTGCTGGCTACATCTTGATCAGTAGTGATAGAAATGAACTGTCTTACTAGGTCTGGCTTGAGCAAAGGAGACCTGAAGACTTGCCCCTACAGTGACACACTTTCTCCAACAAGGCCTCACCTATTTGAACAAAAGCACACCTCCTTATAGTGCACTTACTTTGGGGGCCATTATTTTTAAATCACAACATATAGTTTAAATTATTTTGCAGTTAGGATGGTTGACTTTTGTAGTTAACAGATGGAAGGAGTAAGAAGAACAGCTCAGTGGTAAAACAAGTATGAAGACCTGAGTTCAAATGCCCATTACTCACTTACAAAGACAGATGTGGTGGCAAGTGCCTTTAACCCCAGCACTGGAAAGGCAAAACAGAAGGGTCGGTCTTGGGCCAATTAGCCCAGTAGCCTAGCTGAATTGTTGAGATACATACAGGTTCAGTGAGAGACTTTAAATCAAAATATAAGATAGAGGCTAGAAAAAATAGCTAATGTTTACCTCTGGCCTGCACATACACACACGCACACACACACATACACACACACACACACACACACACAGAAAGGCAGGCTACAGCATTAAAACAAATAATTTGCCTCTTTTATTGGTAGAAAATGGGCAGGTGTTTAACACACTGGGTATCACAGAGAATCTTCACACTGGTTTTAATTAGAACATGTAAATTAAGATGAACTTAGTCCATCAAAGATTCACCCTATTACATTTGAAGATCTCCAGATCACACTTGAAGGTGTCATTGCAGGATATGGTTGAGACTAACAGCATGGGTGACACCGCAACTTGGTTTTAATGTTTATTTCCAAACACCTTCATACCTACTTGATAAAGATAAATTAGTGGGTGTTCAAAGATGTACAGACAATTGATCATTGGTCTGAAGGGACTGACTTAGGGGGACAGATTGGAACAAACACATATGTATCTGATAAAGTAAATGACAACTTGATTAGGTGGGAAGAAAAAAAATATGATTAGAATCCAAAGACCACTTTAAAATGATAGGTTCCAAACCCAGACAGTCTGTATTATTCACTGAGAATTAACAAGCCACATTCTGTTAAGCAGCCAATTCTTAGTATACTCACCCAGTAGAGAATCTATTTATTTCTAGGTTCTGCTTCAACACACCATTTTGAGACAAGATATCCTTCGATATCTGAAAGGATGTTGCTTCAGATATTTTCATTATTCTTGGAGTGGGGGATCTTTGGGGCCAGTGAATATTTGTGAATGGGAAAAAGCCATGAGTAGGTTTCCCTGCTATTGATTCACGGCATGGATGGTGCATGGTTAAGCCCCCATTGGTGCCTTTGTTACTACCTTCTGACCTCTTCCCTATCTCTTACCCATGACCACTCAGAACACTAAGTTGAAGTAGAGACCTTCCCTTATATATTATTTTGTTTCGGTCTCTACTATTACCCCAGAAGTTCATAACTGCTAGGAATGTATTCATTCAAAAGGATAGCCTGGGAAAACCATGTGTGTGAGGTCAGAGAACCTAGTAAGTGCTCAATGAACAATTGTGAATGTGTAAAAACTGACTGGAGGCTGATAGTTTGCTGCTTAAAATAATATCAGAATGAGAAATGTGCTTCAGCCCAGAGGACATAAAAATGTTCACAAATTCTAAGTTAGAGCTAAAAGGCATACCAAAGAGTGGCAGAGTGCTAATGTCACCTTAGCTTGACCTATACAGAAGCATTGGGAAATTTACCACTACCTATTATTTTTGTAATCTGCTCTCTAATCTTATGCAAAAGACATGCCAGGACCAAGGAGTGTTATAATAGAGCATCTAACTCCATATAGCAAATACCCCTTAATGAAGTGATTTAAAACAGGGCCCTCAGGCTAACTAGCTTTAAATCCTAGCTCTCTTATTCTTATGGGTGGTCTATTTGGCCACAGTCAAATCACTTAGTTTATACCTAGATTATTTTTATCAGTAAAATAAAAATTAACACTGATACCTAACTCTCAGAATTCTTATGAGCATTGAAGGATACAGGCAAGTACTTATTAAATAATGGCCTCTGGTCTCATATCTTTTGAACAACTTGATTTTCAACCCGTCATAGTAACCCTGCATCCTTCACCTCTGGCAATTATTTCACATAAACTCTCAGTTCCTACCTACCAATCTGTTTCAGTATCTCTGCACAGTTATCTCTGATACCCGTGCCCCTCCCACAGGAAGACCTTTTTCACACAATTGCCTATAGCAGTATTTTCACAGTGCATTAATTCTGACATTTATAGGTAAGTTTGCATATTCCCTGTGCGGAGGAGGAAGAACAGAAAAGTATGTTTCCCCAAAAGTATATGAAGCATCCTGTTCTGTGCTACTGCTTCCTTGGTCACCATCTCTCTGTTGGTTTTCATTTGTCATCCTGACTGTAGTTGAAGGCAGCCACTCATCTCTTTTGTTCTGTCATGGTAGAAGGAAGGGAAGGTGGCTGCTCATATCACACTCACAGTCGGGCTCGAGAAAGCAATGCATGCTGATGCTCAGCCAGTTTTCTCCTTTTGCTCTGTTCAGAATGAAGGTGCCACCCACATTTAGGGTGGGTAATTAACCTAATATGCATAGGCACTTCCAGATGATCTGCTTCTATGTGATTCTAGATTCTGTCAAGTTGACACAATATTAAATATCATAGTAATGTCAAACACTTTTCATTGTATAGGTGTCTGCTTATATCCTTTGCCCATTTGTCAAGTGGATTATCTGGCTTCTATAAGAGTACCTGATATATTCTAGATAAAATTCACTGTGTAATGATTTCTTTCACTCTGTGGGCTGTCTTCTATTTTCTTTTCTTTTTTCTTTTTTTTTTTTGTTCCGGAACTAGTTCTTATAGACCAGGCTGGCCTCGAACTCCCAGAGATCTGCCTGCCTCTGCCTCCCGAGTGCTGGGATTAAAGGCGTCTTCTATTTTCTTAGTAAGGTGCATATTTTTTACTATTTTTGTTTTAAAATCACTTTTGATTTTCGAATCCATTTTAAATATTGTTTCTTTTGAAGTTTATGCATTTGGTGTTGAAGGCACTCAGTAGCAGGAAGAAGCCAGAAACAAAGGGAGTAGAAGTGTAAATTGATAAAGATAGAAAGTAAATGAAAACCCATTAAGGACTGGCAGCAGGGATGGTGAAGATACACTATGACTTTAGGAGCGTATAAGGGGAATCCTGGGTGTTCTGACTGTGATGGTGACTGTGCAGCTCTGTGAACACAGTAAAATTCACTGTATCATGTACTTTTTAAATTAATATTATGGTATGTGGGTTATATCCTAATGTAAAACAATTCACCAGTAGAAAGATGTAAGAGTATACACACCTAAACTGTGAAGACTTCTCCTTCGATTTATCTAGAAGACATTTCTGAGCTCCTACTCCTTGACAAATACAATAGTAAGAACAAGAGATAGAGTAACTGACTTCAAGACAAGAAACCACTGTTTAATCCATGTTTGTACCTAGGTCCTCTTCAAAAGCTCTTAAGACCTCTTTGAATGATGGCATGTGATCCATTTTGAGTTACTTTTTGTATATGATATTAAGTAAGGATCCAACTTTGCTTTTCCAGATGCCAGTACTTGGTTGTCCCAGACTCCTTGTTTAAGAGACTCTTTTTTTCCCTTAATGAATGGTTTGGCACCCTTGTTGGAAATTAGCTGGCCAACAAAGAAAAGTTGCTTTATGGACTTTTGATCCCATGTCATTGATGAATACCCTTCCAGTTCCATGTCTTAGATAGGTCATTGCTAATCTATAGAAATAAGAATGTTATTGTTTTGGTATATTTTACTTATATCTGGCAACTTAATTGAGCTTTGTTACTTGGAATTTTGGTTCTATGGTTCTTTGGAATTTTTGCATATGACACTATTATATATGAATAGAGATTGTTTTATAAGCCTCTCTGAAACAGGGTGCCTACTGTTTCTTTTCTTTGCTTAATTTTTTTATGCTGTGAGTTCTTAATAGGATATTGAACAGAAGTGAAGAAAGTCAACATACTTGTCTTATTTTTGATTTCTTGATTTTAGGAAAAGAAATTTTCAGTTTTTTATCATGTATGTGTGTTTGCAATTATATAACAATTATATGCTTATGATGGTATATATTTTATAAAACTAATAATAACAGCTAACATTATATATAGTAATAGTTGCTTGCTTGTCTTATTGATATGACAAACACCTGACATGGGCAAAGTAAAGGAGAACCAGTTTATTTTGACTCTTTTGGCTCCCAGTTTACAGAGCACAGTCTATCATAGAAGTGAGGCATAGAGACTAGAAGAACACAATTCTTGCCTATGAGAGATTGTGACAGATGCTTCTCATATCTAGTGAAAAACTGAATATTCAGTCCAGAAACAAAAGGAGATATTTCCCTCAAAACCAGCTCCTGGTGACCCCTCTGTGCCATCCATTATGCTGCCCTCAAGACTCCATAAACCCCCAAAACAGCACCACAATCTGGGATTCCAGTGTTAAATACACAGGCCCTGTAGAAAAAGTTGTACATTTAATCCATAATCATCTTTCTTTTTCACATACACAACTTTCACAGGTTGATAGAGTCCCATTTTATTTCTAACTACTGAGTTTTTATCATGAAAGAGTGTTCAGAAAGCATGTATTCTTCCTGTGTTACACTACACTTATGACTCTTATATGTTGAAACACATGAAATTTATAGAATAAAATTTACTTGGTCATGAGTATGAGTGTGGGCAGTGGCCATGGAGGCTAGTAGAGGGCATCAGATCCCCATAAACTGGAGTTAGGTAGTTGTGAACTGCCATGTGGGTGTGCTGGGAGTGAAACCTGAGCCTTCTAGAAGAGCAATCTGGGTTTTTGACCAAGAACCATGTCTTCAAGCCCTGCTGTATTTTATTTCCCATATCAAGAATTGAACTTAGGACCTTGGCATGCCTGTTAAGTACTCTAGTACTGAGTTATATTCCCTAGTTGTGCATTTTTCTATTCTTCTTCCCATTTTAAGCAAGAAGCCAATAACCTTGCTTCATTCATATTCAAATACTTGTTAGACATTTAATATATGTCTTAACTTTAAGCTTGCTGGCTTTTGTGTGATTTATTATTGAAGAGATGGTTTCCTACCAGTCGAGAGTCTACAACCTAGAAATAGATTTGAAATAATAGGATGAGCTGGGTGCTCAACTTGCAACATGCAAAGTGCTTTGTGAGGCCTGGTGAAGAGTCTGGGGAAAGGGTTCCGGAAGTGACCTGAGGCTTGCTGGCAAAGTTCAGCAGCTTAGCTACCAGCATACTATCCATGTGATAGGTGACATCATAGACACTCTATCCAGGAAGAGCTCCAGGGTCTCGCAGATATCCCAAGCCCCTTAGAGTGTCTCCAAAAATAAGATGCTTCAAACATCTCACTCTTGGTTATCTGTCAAATAAACACTTGGTGATTTAGTGGAAATTCACTGAATAAACATGCTATGGCCTAGAGAATTTCAAAACCTGAGCTCTTCCAGGCATTTACTCCTTCTGTCTCTTTCACTCACTCTTCTGTGTTGCCCAATTTCTGATCTCTGTGATAACTCACTTCCTTGTCCATCATCCAAATGCAGAATTGTCATTTGGCCAACATAGTTCTTAAAAATTACACCTGTCATTTCTGCTGTTCCTTTCCCACATAACTAGAGGGTTCATGATAGTGTCGCTGTCACTTTATAAACACGTGCCCATCTGAGAGCTAGCACTCTGCTGTGTGATTCAACCTCAGAACTTGGTTAATTTCAGTGTGGGATGATTATTTTGCTCGGCATTGGCTCTCAAGATGGACTCTGTAGTATGTCATTTTCACACTGAATTTAATAAACAATTGTAAAAATCAAACATTAAAATGACACTTTACTACACAAGCAGTTGGGGGAAAGAGTGAAGGAAGCTGTCCTGGGATGGGAGCCCACAGCCCCACATGGCGGGGTCTCTGCAACATCTCAGCCTTGAAGAAAGGAGTTTTATGCGCTGTCGTGTTTCTCTGTGTGTTCACAGGTATGTGAAAGCCTGTCATCGGCAGGATAAAACACCCTGTGGCACCACGACAATAAAAAATGGTAACTCTCATCTATCTTTGCCTGAGGGAAAGGGAACTTGAGAATACACAGAAATAGAATGGGGGAGGATAGAGAAGGCCACCAGCAAAGTCTAAATTGTTTCCAATTTGGGTCAGTCAAAGGGAATGCCCCACATAGGGCTCGGAGGCATTGACCTTGTGGTCCAGCAAGCAGCAGCATCTACAGATGTGGCAAGATGGTCCAGGACAAAGCCCTGGTTGACACAGCTGTAGTTGTGACCTAAATTAAGGAAGCAGAAAGACATTAAAAAAGCAAGATAAGAACCTAATCACATCTCTCTGGAAAGAGAGAGAGAAAGATATTGTTAATAGAATAGATTGGAGAGAAGGACAAAAGTACAAAGAAACACCCAGAAGAGTAGACAAGTTTTCATTAAATAAAAAGTTGAGAAAAGCCAGTACTGCAAGAAAAATTTGGCCAACTGGGTGAAAAGTTCATTTACTCTGTTGCTGTATTGTCTCTTTCTTCTATGCTATGAAGGACAATATATTAAATAGAATGAGGTCTGCTTTTATTGAAAGTGTGAGAAGATTGCTAGTTTAAAAAGTGTAACTTTTTAGAAATCTAAGCTATTCTGAATTTTTTTAAAATACTAAAACATTAAATCAAATAACGGAATTGTACACCAAAAGCAGGGGTTTTCGTTGGTAATTGAAGAATCAATGCTGCTTGCAGAAAGCAGTGTAGTTAAGATAAAGAGGCAAATACAAAACAAACAACTCTACTTTTATCCCTCCCACCCCCCAGGGCTGAAGAGAAGGCTCAGTTGGTAAAGCGATTGCTGTGTTGCTGTATACAAGGAGCTGAGTTTGAGTCCTAGAACTCATGAGAAATTCTGCTCAGTGTGATGACATGTACGTGTAATCTCAGATCTGAGGTTACAGAGTTCCAGGCCAGTGAGAGAGCTCAGGGAATGACACCTAGAGTTGACTTCTGGTCCCCACAAGCATGCTCACACTCATATGAGAGCACACACACACACACACACACACATTCTTCCCACCGTTTACACATAAACTGTATGTTGCTACTATCCTTGTTTCACCCTGAGTGACCACAGGAAGAGAGTCACTGTAGCCAGCGAGGGGAGGAGAGCTGAATGATATTATTTCAACTGGGAGGACAGTGGTCACCTGAACAGACCATGAGAAACTGGGTCTGCTCTGAAAGCAGCACACACCGCACAGACGCTTAACCTCCTGGTGAAAGGGTTACTTTTCCAACAGGATGCCACAGACCTGGCATCTACTTTCAAAGATTCCATCAGCTCAGAAATCGCGGGGAAACACATTCCCAGACTCAGAAAACAAACCCTAACGTGTTGGAGGGCATCGATTTCCTTCTACCTCCAATGCTTCTGCTTTCAGTCAGGCATTCTGAGTCTGAAAGGGAGGTACCTTGTAGAAACAGTGGGGTGTAATGATTTTCCCTGCAGTAGAGTGAGCTATGTATTGTGCTGGAGAGCATTCAAACAGAATACTCTATCCAGGGATAGGGAGGACACATTTTTACATTTTCCTTTTTCCTGAGTATCTCCCTCTCTACAGTTTATCTTCTCAGACTAGAATTTATAAGCATAGGTTTCCAGAGTAATTACTTGGTTTAATATCAGAATGGACAACAGCTTTGCTCTTTTTTTTATAGCATGTTTGGTGTTTATTCAAGGGAAACAATCTTAGGGCAGTTGCATTTCTTTTCCTTTGCACTCCGGAGGCTGGGGATTTGAATACTAGTATTTATGGAGTTTGAAGGTCTGGCGGTACTGGGAACCGCCGAACTTTGTTTATCCAGAGTCCTGTCTCAATGCAAAGGTGCCAAGGCAAACTTCTGCAAGCTACCATGCCAAAAATGTACGCCCTGTCTTTGAGGAGCAGCCTTCCAGAGCAGGGAGAGGCACTGGGAGCCACAGCTGCTTGAAGCTGAGCTGTGCAGAGAGCCCAAACACTAAACCATGCTGTCCCAAGCACAGCAGTTTAAAAACACGCATTTTATCAGATTTGTCTCCTATTTTGCCTCGTATTTTTTATCACAGCAGGAGCTTGCCATCACCAGCTAAGCTGATTGACTGTGTCCTATCCCTGCATCCGTCTTTGATATTCATGTCTTTGGGAAAGCTCCATCCCTTTCACTTACACTCTTGCTGGGGTCTCTTTATGCACCCATTATTACTACAGTTGCAGCGTCTGTCCCCCGACTGGGAAGGAAGCTTTAGCATCAGGATCACCTGCGTGTCTGCTAACTGTGGGTGCAGTCAAAAATGGTCGCAGTCAGCACTTTCTTTTTAGTCTTGAGACATTACATCTCCGCAGCCCTTGGGGTGTTTCATTGTAACAGCTGGAAATTCCTGAGTTTTCAATACAATTTGCTTCTTCCTCTTCATATTGCTCGGCATCGGGGCCAACTTTTTAAGGCAGTTTTTAATGAACCCATAACCAGTGTGTTAAATATGGTAGCTGAATTTTTCCATAAAGCTAAGTTAATATAACGTGATTGTTTTCTTAGGCACCCTGTGGTGAGCAGAAGAGGTAGGAGGTAGGAAAAGTGAGGGTATATAATTGATGGCATAGGCATATTGCCAAATCCCCCCCCTTTCAGGACTGCCCCCCACCCAACAGCGTGCTGATGGGCTTCGCCTTTGCTAAGCTTTCTAAACTCAGGGGTTCATGTACTGATGGGAGCCAAGGCCTTCGCATTCAAATATAAGTCTTGGACAAATGCTGCCATGCTTGGAAAGGCTGACTTTCTGGATTGGTCAAAAGTAACTGGTAATAACTTTAACACTGAGTTCCATGCTTGCTGCCTTCAACCCTAGGATTCTTCTCACAGCAAAACTGTCAGAAGACCACACGCATACACACACACACACACACACAGGCAAAAGCTAACGTGTGCACAGTAAAGATAATATAGCACTATTAAAGACGTCACAATCCCCCACATTTACTTTCTCTTCAACTTGTATTTACAACCTAAGTACGGTGGCTAGGGTACAGCAAGCCTCCAACCTGGACTGTTCCACTGCGATCTCACTAGAGACTACTGAGAGAGATAGGAGACAGATGTCAGGAACCAGAGCAGTCAATCTAGGCTCAAAACAGTATTGAAAGTTGGCACAAACAAACAAAACAGACAAACACAATCCCCTCATCAAGAACTCACTCACAGTGCGTTAGTTGAAATCTGAGGTGCTGGACCTTGGGGTTTCTGTGTCAGCCATTTCCTAGAAGATGGTATTGAGCATTTATCAAAATCCTTTTTGCAGTTTGACTTCCTCTTCTGTAAAATTGAGGGGGTACTAATAATCTTTATTCTTTTAACTAGAATGTGATGGAGGTGGGTCTTGTATTAATCTGTTGCTTTCATTGGTTAATTAATAAAGAAACTGCCTAGGCCCATTTGATAGGCCAACCCTTAGGTGGGTGGAGTAAACAGAACAGAATGCTGGGAGAAAGAAGCTGAGTCAGGCAGTCGCCATGATTCTCTCACTCCAGACAGACACAGGTTAAGATCTTTCCTGGTAAGCCAGCTCATGGTACTACACAGAATATTAGAAATGGGTTAGATCAATATATAAGAGCTAGCCAATAAGAGGCTGGAACTAATGGGCCAGGCAGTGATTAAAAAAATACAGTTTCCGTGTAATTATTTTGGGGCATAAGCCATGCGGGCGGCCGGGTGCCGGAGACGCAGCCCCACCGCTCCTATTACAACAATAATGAAGCAAATTTAGTTTTTGTCTGTAAAGGCTTAGTGTCTGGCATATAAAAAGCATTTAGGTATCTGTTAAGGGAAACATGCTTGGGATGTTGGTCACTGTGTCATTGTCCATCAGTTTCAAAAGTGTCACAGCTACACAGGATACACAGAGCGAACAAAAGAGTGAAGCCATTAGCTCCGAACTATTCTACTACCACAGTAAATATTCAAATAAAATAAAGTATTGGGAAATGAGCGGGGAGAGACTCATCAATGATGTTTAAAGAAACTGGAGAGAGGCTCAGCTGTTCTCGCACAAGACCAAAGTTCAGTTCCCACAACCCAGCACAGACGCACCATTGCCTGTGACTCCAGCTCCAACATATCTGATGGCCTCTTCTGGATTCTCAGGGAACATGTGCTGTCAGGGGCATGTGCTCACGTACACATACTCCCTAACACAGAGATACGCATAATAAAAATAATTTCAGAATTTTAAAGTCTTTTAGAAAAAGAAAAGAATTAAAAAGTTGAGAGTCAGACCGACAAAGGCTTCAAATTCCGTGTCACCGTTGACAACCCTATGACTAAAATTTCTTCAACCTACGCTTTTCAACTGTAAAATGGTTTTGTAGGTCCTCCTAGAATAGGGATAATTTTAAAAAGAAGTGAAGCAATGCCTAAAAGTTGCTGTGTGTCATGTCTCACACATAGTAGTATCAGAATAATTGGGATAATAAACCATCATTGTATGTAAAACTGCAGTATTTTGATTGTTTAACAAGAAGCAGATTTACAAAATCATTAAAACTCCAGAAATTTGACAAACTCTAGCCACAAAGATAAGTTTAAAGATTAACCAAGCTTAAAAATTCCCTTTGATTTTTTGCTATCAGAATATAACATTGAAGAAAAGCAAAATCTCTTTATTTTTACTTTACATACACACAATGAGAAGTAGTCAATATTATATGAAAGATAACAAGTATTCATGTTTTATAAAGCTCTTTATATTTTTCATATATTGCTGAAAAAATATAAACACAAAACTAGAATTACTGGATAGAAGAACACAGCTTTCTAGTTCTAGAAGTTAAAATGAAAGATTTCAAAATGATTTCATATGGTAAAGTGAAATGGTTTAAGAGGTCAAGAACTTCAAGGTCAAGGGGCCATAACTGGCAAAATTCTCTTTCTGAGTTATTCCAAGACAGGAGAGCAGAAGGCAGAGGAAGAGCAGGAAAGGGAAGGGGAGGAGAAAGAAAAAAAAGAGACACAGAGACCCTGACTTACCCTTTTATGCCTGCAATCTATTGATGAGAGTGCACCCAGCTTGCAGCTCATTCTAGAGGGCAACACTCTTGTGACTCAATCAGCTCTTACGAGCCCCACCCTTCAACATTGTGACCCTGCACTTTTAGCTTCTGATGTGAACTTTGGGGGAAATTAGTTCTTTTAGAATTCTGTTTCCTGCCGAAACTGTTTTGTCCCCGTATTCCTTCAAACTCCTCATAGAGACAATTTGTTCACATAGTCTTAGTGTGAAAATCACTTAGAAGCCATCCTTGTGAGCAAGCAGAGACGCAGAGCGGTGGAGGCCACAGAAGCGCTCGGAGACAGGGTGAGAGTCTAGTAGTCTGGTGTTCTCATTGGATTAGGAACACTGGAGGAAGTCTGTGGAAGTTGCTAGGAAAGTGACACCCATCATCGCTTTCAGGTTTTGCTTACCAAGTTTGGATAGGTAAGGCTATTTTTTGTCTTTTAGATACCACACTGCATTTTGGGTGCCCGACACCAGACAAATGCTGGGGCCTAAGCTACACAGTCTGCTCTTCTGCATAAACAAGAGGTTTCTCAAATCGACTCTCTGATTTTTATTCCTGCTTCTCTCCATGTATGTGTGTGGGCACACACACATGTGCATATATCTGTGTCATGTATGTTTATATCTACTTTCATTTATATGCATTGCTTCTGTTTTAAAACGTGAGTATGTATATATAATACGTTGTTATAACTTAAGGAGATGTAATACTAATTTGTAGGCAATGCTAGTGGAAATCATCTGACACCGTTTGAAGATGTCCCCCAAAGTTCATGTCAAAAACTATGTGTGCAGTGTCACAAAGCTGAAAGTTGGGGCTTGTAAGAGCTGGTTGAGTCACAAGAGCATTGCCGTCAAGAAGGAACTAACGTCATTGCTACAAGACTGAGTGAGCTATCGTGAGCAGACTGCAGACCTAAGAGGGAAAGTTAGGTTCTGTCTACTTTCTTCTTCCCCTCCCCTTCCATTTCTTGTTCTCCCTCTGCCTTCTGTTCTCCTGTCTTAGGATGACTCAGAAAGGAAACTTGGCTAGACCTTCGAGATTCTGGCCTCTTGAACCATTTCTGTTCTTCTTCTTTGTAACTCATCAGGTTGTAGATAATCTGTAAAAGCAACAACGTGAATTAACATACAATTGTAGCCTTCTGCTAAAAAAGAAAACAAGGTTTGCAATAAATTTGAACTTAAACTTGGAACCCTCCTGGGTATATGGACACCTGCTGAGTACAGCATTGGGAAACTCTGTCTTAAACTTAAGTACCCTTTCTTTGGGATTCCACTGGTCTCAGCTTATGACTCACCACAAATATGGTAAAATGTACTCTTTCTAGAATTATCAAGCAGCTTCCATGCTACCTAACTTCACCTCTCCATCCTTTATTTGGGGAAAGACAAACATGGACATATAGAAAGTAAACATATAGAAAGTAAAAAGAAGTTTAGTCCTTCAAATACCTGATGACATCAGCTGCAGCATTAGCTTTTGTAACTCCAGAGACTCAAGCACAATGTGGTTATGAAATTTGTTCAGTTAGTGACAAGGGGAGATTTGAACTCAGAAGGCTCTGAATCACTGCTTTTGAACACTATACACTTAGAACTTCTCTAATTAGCCACTTCATTCTTCAAGAAAGGAAAGATTCTATTAATATATATATATATATATATATATATATATATATATATATATATATATATGTGCGTGTGTGTGTGTGTACATATATATGGAACATAGTGAAAAAATTTAATTATTCACCTTCTTTTTTAAATATTTTCTTTAAAAAATTGTATTGTACTTACTTGTGTATGTGTGCATATGTGCACGTTTATGAGTATAGATGCCATGACATGCCTGTGAAGGTCAGAGAACAACTCATAGGAGTTGCTTCTCTCTTTCTACTATGAGCAAACATAGGTCACTAGGCTTGGCATCAGACACATTTATCTGCTGAACCACCATGTTGGTCCTACTTACCATTCCCTGTGTCCCCCAACTCATCTTTAATCCAAGGACAAATTCAGAAAGCAAGCTTATTCTCTGATGAACTACTTTAATATATTATACATAGTTTAATGTATTTAGGCCAAATATTATGAAATTAAATGATTATATATGAATTATTTATGAATATATATATGAACTATGTACTACATATATGGTGTTGCCATGGATATGGTGAATTGTCACAAATGTAAACTGTATTCAAGGTGTTTGAAAGTGAAGGGAAATTAATCAGTTTATGTTTAAAAATGAGCAATGCTCTCTGAAAACAAACCAAAAAATTCGTCTAATCATATTAAATATAAAACTTGTAATATAAACTATTCATAAAAAAATAGAAAATTATTTTAGTAAGAAACCAAATAATGTATTGTAATTGCCATAATGGGTATTCTTCTTACATAGCAAAATTATACCTTTCAATTGTTCTTTTTTTGTTGTTAGACCTAGCATCTATGATAATCAGCAATTTTCTCTAACACATAATTAGTCCTGTTTACCTACTTACATTTGCAGACATGGTAGTGTGCAGTGCCCTGAACTCAATAAACTGGTATCAAAGTTCCCTGTACAGGTCATGTTTGCTACACTCAGAGTTCCTGCTCTGTGCATTGTTTCTCTGCTATCCTGGGACCCACACTATAGATTTCCTCATGTCATGGAGTTGCCCTCTATCTGGACTGTAAGAGTCATACACCGAGAGTTCTGGATCATTGGCACCCTGGCCAAGGAACTCATAGCAAGGAGGCACACACCCAAGTATACTCAGTCACCACCCTGCAGGGATGAAACTGAACTCTTGAACTTGAACTGTGGAATGAGAAAAAGATAACAGAGGCCAGGGTAGGAATGAGCTGCAGAGCTTTGGAGGAAGTGGATGTCAGGCTGGGCTTCGTATGGTCAGGAGGATGGGAAAAGATGCAGGGGAGAAGAGAGAGATTCAGGAGACCATGGCCGACACAGGGTCCACAAGGAAAGCAGGCCTGAGGGAGACGGAGAGCAGCAGTGGTTTGTGTGCTCTTTCTAAAGAGGATGGATTCTGAGGCATGGGTCTGCCAAGCAGGAAACTGAACATTCTCCTTTTCTATCACTGCACAGTCTCTGTGCTAGCCCAACAGAAACCTACCCTAGCTCGATTCCCCACAGGGAGGATTCATATGAGCCTCTAGACATTTTATCAACCCCTGGAGATTCTTTCCATGGTCTCAGCTAACTGGTCTTCTGTTACATACTTTGAAAAAAAAACTTAGGGGGAAAAGACAGGTGCAGACTATTATTTTTGGAGAAGTTCAAGGACAGAAAGTGTCCTGACCTTGATCTAAACAGCAGGCACAGGGTCCTCCTGGTCCCAGCCTTTCAGCTCCATATATTGCTGGCAGTAAGTCTCTGGTGGAGGGTTACAGCCACTGAGCCAAGGTGGTCAGAAAAGTAGATACTGGCCCTAATCTTCTCTTGCTCAAATCTGAACAGTATTGACTATACAAAGTAAAAATCATCCTTATATATCCTCAGGGGTCTCTTTTGAAAGCAGTTTGTTGGGACACATTGGATAACAAGAGCAAATCTTTATAATCAATCTAATTATCTCTGCCTGAAGACACCAATTAACTCCTTGCCAAATTCTTGGCCATCCAGGGAGCCAGCCCTAAAATTTCAGACTTGCCACCCTCCCACAATAGTATAAGGCAGTTTCATAAATAAAATATTTGTGTGTGTATGTGTGTGTGTGTTCATCTCTCTCTCTCTCTCTCTCTCTCTCTCTCTCTGAAGAGTGGATGCCTCACAGGTTCATTTCCTCTGCAGAATCTTGAAAAGATGCTTTGGGTTTTCATTGTAGATGGCACTGATGATGTAGACATTTAAAAACCTTTCTCACTCTTGGCGATTAGTTTTTAGGAGGTTGACAAAGTGAGGTATGGCTCTGTGTCTCCATGACTGAGGCTCAGGAAGAGACAGGGGGATCTCTAGAGCTCACTGGCCAACTGGCCTAGCTGACTAAACAGTGGGATCCAGGTTCAGTGTCTCCAGGGGGTAAGGTGGAAATCTACAGATAATGATATCTAAAGTCCTGTGACCTCTTGCACAGCAATACACATACATACACATGTACACACACACACAATTGGTGTGAGAGGTCCTTCTGTCTGTATGTTGCTTTTATTAGTTAAAAAATAAATAAACTGACTTGGCCTATCGCATGGGAGGAGGAAGGTGGAGTTAGGGAGAAGCTATGGAGCCACAGAGATAGATGCTGGGAAATTTACTGGGTAAACCACAGCTATACGCTGATATACATATTAATAGAAATGGGTTAAATTAATATAAGAGTTAGCCAATAAGAAGCTAGAGCTAATGGGCCAAGCAGTGATTTAATGAATACAGTTTTGTGTAATTATTTTGTGTCTAAGCTAGCCTGGCAGCCGGGAACCAACAAACGGCCTTCTCCAACACACAATCTTTCACAAGAAATAACAAACAATAACAAATTCTACCCATGGGTTCATTTACACAGACATAGCAAACTAAGTCAAATATGAAAGGAAGAGTCTATGAAACATGATAGACCTGCCTTCAGACTGTCTGGTTGGAACACCTAGTGTCATATGACTTGGAATTTATTTGCTTATTCCTTGTTTCTTTGGTGGTTTGTTTTTTAATTATCATCATCAAAATAATAACATCTGTGATCTTGGAGAAGATGAGGGGAGAGTGACAAGGGAACTTTGCCCAGCTTTACTCAGAATGCCAAGTTCAAAACATACTGTCATCAACCTGCAACCCAAGTTATAATGCTGGAAATAAGTTTACCTAAAACCATGAAGACATTTAGTGGCTGTACATCAGATATTGAAAGAATGGATTTTGTATTGACATCACAGTTGTTCAAAGGCTTGATCCATCGCCTAGGTCATCTGAAGGTTCTGGTTGGTTACTAAAGCTACTCTGGGCTTCAGCATCCTTATTTGCAGTATCAACTTCAGAGCTTAATGAGAAAAAAATAAAGTGTGCATCTCCATAACTGGGAAGAGTTTCAGCCTCATGAGTACATTATGTAACCTGTTATTATTATTAATATGGCTGGCAGCAATTTCATGAGTGAATGCTTACTGGGCACCTACAATGAGTCACAGAATAAGCAAGACATGGTTCTACACCTGCAGGCATGGTCAGACTTACAGGAATAAAATATCCTCTGAGAGAAATCACCATATTATAGTGATAAAGTTGACATTTGGAACTCAATGTTCATTCTCCACCATAGAGACAGGCAGCAATTAAGAACTTGAGATGACTTGGAAAACCCTATCTTCCCCTGGCTGAGTGATGCAATTCTTGACCCCAGTGGGTCAGGTTAGAGGGAAAATCTGTTTAATAACTGAACATGGCATCACAGTGATGGTATATGTGAGTCCACATTGTTTCCAACCCACAGACTCTGAGAACCTTTAACCCACGAAGGGTTCCACTGGTAATCTTGAAAGCAGCCTTCCCAGAAGACATAAAGTGAAAGGGTTGTTCTTTCCTGACTACTAACCGGCATTTAAGGGTGTGACATTTAATGTGATAATGGCATAAATTTCTCTGTTACTTATCACTCGAAAGTTATTTTTAAACATAAACATTGTATTTATAAGAAGGAAAGTGAGATCAGGAATGACAATTGTCATTTTTATGGAAGCCAGATCTCTCTGAGATAATTGCGTGTGTACATTCAAGGCGGAGATTTATAGCTGAAGCACACTTTGTAGATCCCAGTGACAGATACGGGCCTTGAAATACATCTCCAACACAGGAGATCAAACAGATTTTTTTTTCCAGTTAAAGCTCATGATAGTGCAGTAAGAAAATGAGCTGGCAGCTTCCGGAGTTTATCTCTCCCCTCTCACCCCCCATACAATAGATTTTTCACAGTTTCTACGGCGTTCATTGTCTCTTATCTTGGACACACACCCATATTGCTCCTGGAATTTGTAGTCACCTGAGTCAGGCCCCTGAGCTCTTCCCTGTTGGTGGGCAGCCCTGGTGCTGGAGGCTGCCCTGCTTGTGAGAGTAGTAAGTGCGGCTAACAGGGAGGATTAATCTAAAGCAAGCCTGGAGGTTCTCTAACCCCTAGAAAAACTAGCCTGATCCCTGGAGCTCTACCCTTGTCTGTAAGTGCTAAACCTTACAACGACCTGGGGAAACATAACAACTGCAATTCAAGGAACCTCAGAAGTCATCAGGTGTGGAGTGTCAGATCGCTCTGAGCGCTATACATTAACATAAGGAAAAGCTGAATCAACACCTCAGCAGCCTCCTCCCACTGAGGCGTGCAAAGGGCTTTGCACAGTGAGGGAACAGTGGATGGAGAAGGATAAAAGGGGTGAGGAGTCTTAGAGCGAAAGGAATAAAAGGCACTAAAAGGCACGTGCAATGCCCAGAAAACGCCTGTGAGAAAAAAATCCAAGCTGTCCAAGTGAAATCTCACAGGACATCTCTCCTGTCCCTCTAAGCATCTTTAAATCACAGCAGGTGCTCCCTTATATTAAGGTGGATGTCACATCACAAAAGTGGTTTGCAGAAATGGACTTCGTATAACATGTTGGTGTGGTTTGGAATAGGACCTGCAAGACCAAAAAGCGACGTTGTATTGCGGCCAGAGAGACATCCAAATCCTAAACCCACTGAGCTGAAGCTGGGTGGTCTTGGCTAAGCCATCTAATTTATCAGCCTTGATTTCCTCATCTGTCAAAAAGCAGTTTATTACAGAGTCAACTCTATAATGGGTGCACTGTAAGTGGTGGTTATTACTAAAGAATATGACCTTCAGTTAGAAAAATACTGGGCTATAAATATCAGGCAAAAATACTAGGTTAAGCAATCAATAGCTAGAGTGGTCATACATCCCCCAGTTTGCCTGGGACAATTCCAGTTTATACCTGTTGGCATAATTATTAGCTCTGTGATAGATGGTACAGTCATTCCAGTAATAGCCAAATAGTCACTTGTCAGCCAAGGCAGCGAAGCAGATGCAGGCATCAGGCAATGAACTCCCACTTAAGGAAGCTGAGTAGATCTCATACTGAGGGGTCTTAACAATCAGGTCTGAGTCAATCATGTATTCATTAGAAGGTCAGATAATGAACAAATGTCCTTGCATTATAAATGTAATGGTTAATTGTGAATGTTCACCTGATTGGATTCAAAGTCTTTCTAGGGCGTTAATAAGGCATGTCTGCAGTTTTCCGTATACCTGTGGAAACAATGGGTGCAGAGGATGAACCGAGGGAGGCACAGCCCACTCTGAGGATGGGAGACATTATACCCACAGGCCAGAGCTCTCAGGCTGAAGAGGAAAAAGAAAAAGAAGAAACGAGTACTAGAATACCCATTTACTGTTTTTTGCCTGCCTACACAGTGCAACCAGTGGCTGGCTATACATTCTCAGTGACACACCCTGTCTGCCATGATGGAATTTATCCCCTCATACCTGGAGCCAAGATAAATCCTCCCCCCCTTGAGTTATTTTGTCAATCTACCAATCACAACAACAACAAAGGTTACTGGTATGTTTCTGGAAGTGTTAATATCTCAAGTGTTTGAGGTATTGGTCAAGGTATCAAATCTGCCTTGAAAAGTATGTGCCTTTAAACTTTTCTTGTCGACTGTTCAACAAAGACACAAAACTCTGTTTAAACTTCTAATTGTTAAGTTTATTTCACCTCAAAGTTAAGTTAGGGGAGATTCAAAGTTAATGAATGTTTTGGGGAGATTCTTGAAGAAACACCCTTTTGTAGACACAATAAAAGTGGATAGGCTGGAGCCTGGCTTTGCAATTTGGGTATATTTTTTCCAGGCAGATATAAGAAGGCATTTCAAGTGTGGAATACACAAGGTGAAGATGCCTCGCCTCCCCAGTCAGTTTTAAGAACTGGACATAAGAACAGAGTAGCATTAATGAACAGCAGGTAAATGTGGTTTCCCGAGTCAGGAGAAAAGGCCTCGCATGGTTCAGAGCAATCCTGAACTTCCTAAGGATGATTCTAGAGCAAAATGACTGGGAGTAGAAGAGGACTTCAGCACAGGGGTAAAACTGAAGGCTTCCTGTAATTCCTGAAAATGAGTGTGTGAGAGACAGAATCCTTCAGGAACTACCGTATGCTGAACAATAGCTGTTCAGGATAATTTTCTCAACCCTTAGAAGAAGCAAAGTTTTTTTCTTCATTTTGTTGCTTTGTGCTCCTCCTTCATCGATTTAGAGGCCTTATCCTCCAGGTTTGTAGAGCCATGACCTGTAGAATCGACTGTTAACACAAGCAATGTTTTCCCTAGGTTGCTCTCCGAACAGTTAGGGACATGCTGGTCTGTGGTGTAGATGGGGCAGCGGATGGAATTAATAACTTCCTAAATGTGTTGTTGTGCTTTTGCTCACCACTATCCATCTTGGGTACTAGACAAGGTGATTAACAGAATCTCAGACACCTAGAGATAATAAATCTTGCATGAATTATATGTCTAAATAGAGATATTTATCAAAAGTAAGGTGTGGTAAGAAAAAATGCTTATCCAGTCATATAATCTTTCAATCTTCTCTGGGTCCAAGAATATTATGGGTGTCATGAGGGATTCAAAGTTTAATGAGCTAGGGTAACTGCCTTCAAAGATTAAAGAGAACTCAGATAAATCCAGGAATAGATGATAGAAAGTAATATATAAGAGGATTCTGGGGGAAACTAGTAATGTTAAAGACATAAAACACCCTGCTTTCTGTTCCAAATAGTTAGAAATACCAAGTAAAATAATATTTCATATATAGGAATGTGTGTTTCTATCTGAAGTTAAGGAATTTTAGTAATAACTGAAAACCAAACAATTCATGAAAGAACATTTTAGGGTATGGTCTTAACATGCACATGCTGATAATGGCTCAAACCACAGCCAGCAAATGGAAGGAGGCGAAACAAGGATCCTGTGTCTCGTTTTCAGAGCTGAGAAAAGGCTGATTCATCAAGAGGAGCTTAGACATCTCTACCTTCCACTGTAGTTCACACCTAAAGTTAGCTGCCCAGTTGGGCCCTTAAATATAAATAGTCTGTAACAGATGGAAATCCACATTTGGGAATTCGGCTGCATTTGAGTTATACGGTATAGAAATGCACACAGCAGAATCATTAATTAGAACACTGTAAGATTAATTATGTAGCAATGGCAAAAGTAGCCCATACTGGACCACTATCATCTAGGTCATGCCTAGGAGAAAACACTCTTCAGATAGGAGGGAGTCTGCTATTAATGACAGGATGTGTATCAATGCAGAAAGTCAACTCCCAGGAGATTTGGAGTATGAGATAACATGGAAGAATCAAGCTATAAAATAAGAACAAATGATAACATGAAAAAGAACCAAAAGGAAATAGAAATAATCTGGTCAGTTAAAATATGAGAAGAGACTACTGAGAAGATGGAGTTAAAGAAAGAATTGAGTAGCTGAATGATAGAATACATGAAGTCCTATCCCCTGCCAGAAATAGGAAAGTAGAGCCAATGACAGAAAGACAGAAGTTGTGATTTTATAAAGCATGGGAAGAATGCAATAGGAATCTCCCTAAGTACTCAGTAGCTTAGAATTTTTATTTTTAATTAATTATAGGTTCATAGGCATTCATGTATTCAAAAGTACATAGCTTAGTATTCAGCAATGGTTTTTATGTACGTAAGGTAGAGTCTTTCATAAGAAGAGTTGGTAAGACAGCTATCATAGTCCATGTTAAGATTATTTCAAAGGGGAGAAGTAATTACCTAAAAGCTCAGAGAAACACGCAACAAAGCACATGTAAAATATTCATATGACAAATACTATAATTTTTTCAAAAAGTAATCAACCTGTTTATGCCTCATTTGCATATTATTCGCCCCCTGAGCAGAAGGAAAACAAGAAACAGAACTTTTCATCCATTTTAGAATCATAGCAAATATTTCCATTTATCATTTGTGAAAACCTATATTAAGTTTCACTTTGCTTTTTAATGAAAACCTGGAAGAGGGAGACAGAAAATTAATAGTAATGATTGCTTCTGGAGAGAAACATAACCATTTAATAGTTAATATAGGTAGTAAATATCTGAGTATACATTTTATATAATTTATGTTATTATAGGTAAAGTATTACTTCTAAGGAATATTAATAGTAGGGACTAAGGAGAGTTAGTCAGTAAAATGCATTCACACAAGCAGGAGGATCTGAGTTCAATCCTAGAACCTTTGTAAAAGCACCAGGAACAATGCCACATTGTTCCAGTCCCAGTCCCCCCGTACAGAGGAGTCAAAGAAACAGGGAAGGGCTTGGGGCTTGCTGGCCGGACAGCCTAGCCTATTTGGAGAGCTTCAGGCCAGTAAGAGAGCTTGCCTTTGAAAACAAGGTGGCTAGTTATTGTGAAACAACTTCTGGAGTTTTCCTCTGCTCCTCTTGCACACACATGCATGCACACATGCATATACACACAGGAACATTTGCCTACAAACATACACAAAAGGATAATGAAAGCTGTTTGTGATGTTAAGTGGCATTTGCTGTTTTTCAAATCTTACATTTCTCAAGAAGGTTTGGGAGGGAGGCTTTAGATGGGAGGACAAGAACTGAAGAACTAGATGACCTAGAACCCAGAGAAAGAAGTTGGAAGGAATATGACAAGTCATTCCACCAAAGGTTTCAAGAGGCCTTAAGTGACTTGCTGACACGGATGAACTGGGGAGCCCTTAGTAGATACAATGTGTTGGATATTTACCTCATTCTCAACCCAACGGTTAAAATCGGCTTTTTACCATAGACTCTCACATAGGTTGTATATGATTCATTTCTTCTGATAAGGAATTTAGGAAGCCATGATTCAGTTCCTTTTTTCCCACTGAATCCCAGAGAAAGGGGACTGACGTTGTGCTGCTGCTGGTGGTGATGGAGGTCCAGTTCCACTGCTATCTCAGGCTTCTTGCTGTTCCCCTTCTAAACAAGAAGTTAGTCAGTTTAAGGAAGTGATGGTTAACCTGTATTATCAACTTTATTGTACTTATCTCACTGAGGAGACATGCTTCTGGGCATGTCTATGATTCTATGATGGTATTTACAGAGATTAATGAGGAGGCACCACACATCCTGAGTATGAATGAAATCATCCCACAGGCTGGGGTCCTGGACTGAACACAAAGCTCATTTTGAGAGACACCAGCAGTGATTTTTTTTCTTTGCTTTCTGCCTGTGGTCACAGTGGCATGAGCTGCTTCAATCTCCCCCAGTCAGGCTTGTCTTCCTGTCCCCTGGGTGAAACCGATTATTCTACTTTTATTTGCTTTCTCTTACATATTCCCATAGCGATGGGATAGGTAACTCCCCATATGGAAGTTAACTAGACACACACAAGTGTCTTTGAAACAAGAACAAAGAGTGTGATTACCTGAAACTTTTCTTTTTAAATAATGTTTATTAACATTTTGCTCACCTATTTCCCATTTATAAAAGGTTTCCCTTGAATTGCTCCATTCTTTCCACAGCGCAGGCAAATTTAGATGTAGGCTTCGTATTTGTTTTCTCTTCAAGGGAATCTGAACTCAGAAAGGCTAGTCCTGTCTTCGGAGTCCAGTTTCCATATTGAGGTTTTTCTGGTCCTTATATTTTACCTATGTTTTCTTTCATATGAACCGTGCAAACAGATTCGACAGGTTTAACCCAGAATGCCCTCTGAAAATGAGCTACTTGTTATCTGGTTTGAGCTCCCTTTGTGACGACTTTAATTTTAGGAATGATTTGGCTGTAATGTAACCAGCATACTGGATCTGAAAGCCTGTGTTAATGTTAATTCATTGTTCATGTTAAAAAATGTTTGAGTTTCAGAAAAAAAAAGTACATATGCATATATATGAAGTCTTGCAAAATTAGAGAAATGTCTTATACCACATGGGAGATGCCAAGCTATATTTTGCTCAAAAGGAGCAAAGATGGTGCAATACAGCTTTCATTTTCAGCAATTTTTTTTCATGCTATTAGTTGCCCTGGAAGTTTATAGATTCATGTAAAGGGAGGCAGCAGCAGAAAGCATCTGGGCCTTGCTTACATTACTACAAAAACCTGAGTTAGAAACTCATGATGTGATGAACAAATTATTTGGTCATGATTCAAGTCAGAAGGGGGGAGATTAAGAAGCAGTGGATAGGAGGAAGGGAGTGAGTGGTCAGAGCTTGCTCTAAGATGAAATGGAAGATTCAAGTGACAAATGTGTGTCTCCAAGGGGCAGCAGAAGGGAAGAGGGACTGGGAGAGCCTTGAACTCCTCCTGCAAAGTCTTCAGGAGTCGGAGTGAAATATTGGCAAGAACAAGGCCCAGCCAGGAAAATAAATAACGGGTCAATGCCCAAGATCTAAAAGAAATAAGGTTAAACCTAATGAAAATCAGACTTCAGATCTAAGGAGAAATGTGCAGGATCCTGTTCTTTCCTTTTTCTGCTTTGATTGGTTTTGATAGGAACATGTGTTTATGGGAGGGCTCTAATCTATGCGTGGAGATATTTGTTTTCTTTTAAAGCCTGGAGTCAGAGAGGAACAGAAATGGCAGAACACTGAACTGGGAAATTAGCTTAAGCCCGTGCAAATTTTATGGGATGTTAGATGCTTGCATCCAAATGTTATTTTTAGATTATTGTGTATTCTGTATATGCTTTCTATCCCAAAGATCCATGATTTTGGTCTCTGGAGGCCACAGATGAGGCACGAGAGCCAAGGACACTTCCAGAACATTTGTGAGATCTTTATTTGAAGGCCTTTGGAAGGCCTGGGTGTCTGTATGTGAGGTGAGTTTGTACAAGAGGACAGATTCAGGCTCGATGGTGCCTACGATACTGAGGAGGTGAAGGAGATTAAGGTACCAATGAGAGCTGATTGTATGATGTTTATAATTTCTTTCAGTTCATGGGGCAAGTGCCTGCAAATATAAAATTAAAAACAATGTATAAGTTTCTAATGAGTGATGTAGAAGAAACAAGACTGAACTCAGTGCACAACACATGGGTTTATATTCATGCATTTATAAAGACAGAAGTGAATTAGTGATGATCCCAGGACATCAAAAAGATCCATAGTGTGGAAATACTATAGTGACCCATGAGGCAAAAGCAATGAGACCAAGAATACAGCCCTCTGTATTGTTTTGATAATTTTTGAAGTTATTTTTCTATTTACTCATTCATTTAGTGACTAGAAGTTACTGAACACAAGTCATACATACACCCGGTACTATACAGACAGAGTGGTTATAGAACATAAACAAAACCCTGCTACTAACCTTCCTTGAGTTGCTTAGAATCTAGAGGAGTTGTTTTCTAAGGGGAAAAACACACTAGAAAGAGGAATACTTTGGGGGAAATGAAAACTGAAGTGTGTTTGAAAGTATTCAAATGCAGGAAGAGATGTCAAACCATTCTAGAAAGTGTGCTCAGGGATACTAATGGGGAACTTATTATTTCTTTTAAAATACGAAAGAGCTAGAGTTTTCATAGAAGCAAATCAGCCTACATAAGCATTGCCCAGCTTCCTTGGGTTTCAGGCCAGATGCAGAAGGCTTCAGCAAACATAGCTCTGGAGCTGGCCTGAGTTCCGAGCACTGAGCAGTGAGAATCTAGTTCAGGACAGACTTTTCCTCTGCAGGACAGAACTAAGATCTTCACCACAATCTTCTGTAGTGGGTCTGGCGTTGATGAGTTAGGATGGGGAAATGTGCAGAATCTCCCTGGTGGGCACTAGCCTTCACTAGAACTCCAGCTTCTGTTGGACGTGAGGCATGAGCCTGCTTAACCAGGGTCCATGATCACAGCTGGCAGGGAAGGACATGCAGAGAGAGAGAACAGAAGAAGGAAGCACACAGTCTGAGGTCTACAATGGAATACTTTGTTTCTTGTGTGTTTTTTAAATGTGAATGTTAGGTAAATAAGAACTTGTCTATGATGTCATTATCAAGACCCCTTCATATTTGCAACATTCAGTAGCTTATTCTCTCTTTCCGCCAAGATTATGTTAGAAAAGTTCATAATTGACTAGAAGAAAGGCTATAGGAACGAAAATAGAGCATACACAAGATCACAAGAAGAACTGACAGGTTAAAAGAAAAACAAAGTTAGAGGACTAGAAATAAGACACTCATTAAATCAGATTTAATTCAGTTAGGCTAAAGGTAGCACACATCTATGTAGAGAAAAAATTGAAACCAATACAGGCTTATAACTTTGAATGCTTTAATAGATAGTAGACCGATCAGAAAATAGTATACATTTCTTTCATGTCAACATGAGTTAGGTGACACAAAAACAAGTTGACTCTGGGGACAGCTCTGTATTTTTACAGTCTTCTCTTTACTGAAGTGATTGTTTTATTATTATCATTTTAATTATATGCTGGGAAGGGGGATATGTGAACAAGAGAATTCAGGTGCATGGGGAGGCCAGAGGTATTGATGGCCCTGAAGCTGGAGTTGCCTGCAGTCCTGAGATACCTTCGAGCCATGTCTCCAGTCCCTACTCTTTGATCTTAAGACATTTTCCCAGCAGTTGATTTTCTGTAGTCACTGTTTAGAACTTAATCAAAAGGAAGAGGAGAGGAAAAAAGGGAAGGGAAGGGAAGGAAGAAAATGGAGATGGAGAAAAGAGGGAAAGAGAGGGTTTGCATCCAGTCTTCCAGGTTTGAGGATACGGCTCTTAGTTCCATCATCTAATTTTTTTCTGACCTGCTCACCAAAGGTCTCTCTGGCTCTTTGCTCCCCAGGCAATTTAATTTCTTGTACCACCTCCCTTCATTCTCACTAGACTTTGATGGTTGCAGACCTGTATGGATCTGTGTTGAAACGTTTTAAAAAGAGTTTCAAATACAAACCACCACATCATAAAACAAAACCTTCAACTACAAAACAGGATCCCAGCAAACTCCAGATGATAAGCACTGAGATTTTTCAATCCCGTAGCCCCTTCAGTCAAATCACACATGGCCATTAACCTATTATTGTAAACTCTAATAGTGAGTATGCCCAAACAATAATGAATGTTCTAGAAATAATGACCCTGGATATAAGATTCTAAAAATGTCTGAGGGTCAGCCATGCTTTTACTAGAGGACACAGTCTAGTTAAAATTGGCACAGGAGGAGGGGGCAAACAAAACCATTCAACGTGGTTTTCTCGAAAAGTAGACAATATTTCCCCATGTCTAGAGGCCTATTTAATTATTCCACTCAAGTTCATTCTTAGAGGGATCTTGTCAATAAAGTCAAATCAGCGTCTTGGTGTGCAGCAGAGTTTTTGAGGGTCTTTTTTTGAGAGCTTCATTAAAAGCAGACAGTTTCTCTAACCTTTTAGCAGAGCCTGTTATCTGATGACGTGAATTAAAGTCTCTCAAATGACTAATAATCATATCAGGGCTGCCATGTCAGCTTGTAGATTTGAATAAGAGGGTCGGAAAACATTTGCATGCCTCGACGTGCCCGCGCTAAGAAGCTAATGTGAGAGTGCTGTCATAAAGCACTGGGAAGACATGACTTAATGTAATCTGTCATGTCATATGCTAATCTTCAACCATTACTTGAGTGCTATAAGTAAGTAGAAAGCATTTGGGAGAAATCCTTTCCAATTTCTCTGAGTACCACTTCTGCTGCTGGTCAGCTCAAATGGGTTTTGTGCATTTAATGCAGAGCTCAAGTCAAGTTGGTTTAGGTCACACTTAATTAACCAGCCCACTGATGGGCCCGGTCACTATAGCACTGTGGAAAGTGGTTACTGCAAAGGCTGCCTAACAAGTAAATATTTTATATGCAAAAGGAATAAAAGAAAAGGACACTTTCCCAGGCCTTGATAAGGAATGTATTCTCTTCCGAGAACACACTAGGCATCTTCTTCGCAAGTCAATACTTTGCATTTTGCTTGCCACTTTCTTCCTTGAGGTGAGGTTACTGTGAGCAAGTATTAAATAGTTAAAGACATTGCTCTTCCTCAAATGCCCAGAATGTTTCTATTCACCTTGAGTATGGTAAGGACTGCTCCCCCTCTAAACTTGATTGAAATAGAAAAGAAGTGAGCAGAGACAGACATCTTCTGAGTTCACTGTCTGACAAGGTGACAATGCCTCTTAAAAACAGCCAATAGGACAGGAGAGTTGGGTCTCGGAGTAAAGTATGCTTTGGGAGACAACAACTGAGACTATAGCACTGACAAATTTTGGTCAAACTTTTTTTTTTGTTGTTTGCTTAAGAAAGTGTGCAAAGGATTGTGATTCAAAATATAAAGTTTATTTTTATCGGCCACATTGAGTCAAGTCAAAAAGATGTTTAAGAACTTGAAGATCTGCCTCCTGGAATAGAATCTTTGAGGATGCTGAGCAGATGGCATGAGATTAGCCTCATCGAAACTGCCTGAATTTCCCAGCATTCCTATGGGGCCTGCTATTGGTAACTCAAGGGAGTGTTCCTGCATGTGGGAAATGGCTTTTTATAGGGTCTAATTAGAAAGAAGTGCTAATTCCTACCTACAGCATTAAGAAATGTTTCTGCGAAATATTTTCACATGAAAAATGTATGTCAATTTCGGAAAGGAAATTAATGCGACTCATAATTGATAGAGATGGGGTCTTCATCTTTTCCTGCCAGCTAAAGGGTCCTGTTGAGGTTTTCATCTTTATATAAGCCCTCCATTTCTACGGTGCTTACACTTCTTATAGACTATCATGACTATTTCTATGAATTGGTAGTCAACGTGAATTGATGCAGCATCATCTATAGACATCACAAAATTCTAATTTACAGAGTTAATGGGTCGAGGTAATTCTTGGTCCTAGTATAACATGGCTCCTTGCCTAGGGTTTCATTCCTGACATGGCCTGATCACAGGAGGACTCTTCTTCAGAACTTTTAAACTCTTGTTCAGTTAGTCCTGGGAAATAGACCACGTTGCTTGGTTACTTAGGGGCTGGACTGGTTAGCACAAGTATCTAAGGTCCAATCATCAGCTGGACCATCCTTTTCGCAAAACTTATCCAACTCAGTCTGAGCATCTATATTTGCATATTCTTTGCTTTTGGGACATTCTTTATCATTAAGGAAACAACAAAGTAATCCCTTCCTAGGCTTTGAGGTCAATAGGTTCACTTCCTCTATGAAGGCAGTAAAATGTCTTCTAATATAATCTAACAATATTTACCCACAATAGGCCTTGTTTCCCACACCTGCTCACTTCTCTATGACTACCCAAATAGTATATTTGTGTTTGTTTCACCTGTAGTTACAATAACCTCCTGATGGCCTCTCAAACTTCTAATTGTATCAACATAGATTCTTCTCTACTCTAAGCCTATTTTGTATTTGCCTTTGTGAAACTCACCAGTGTCTTCAATCATGAACTCATGGACACTCCTTCTCTCATCATTTTTAACCTTGACTCAAAACAAGAAAATACCTCTGCTTCCTTTTTCTTCTCTAAGCTGAATTAAGTCATAAGTTTTGGTTAAACAGTGTTATTCTTCATGTGAGGCATTTTATCATTCAATTAATACCTAATTTATTTGGAACATAGTCCCGGAATAACCTAGCAGATTATTAGTATCATCATGGATCCTTGACTAATCCTTCCCATCTATTTATTCATTGAACACAAGGCTGAACTCCTCTACTGAGCGAAGTATTGTGCTAGCCAGCTGTGATGGTAATCAAATTAGGAAATGGTTCCATTCCACATGGTCATTTAGTGTTGTCTTAGAAAACACTAATAATTATATGGATTGAATCCATGTCCCTTTATTTGGTTGTTTATTTAGTGTGTCATCTTGAGGCTCCTATTCAGAAATAACTTTTTGACTAGATCTCTTGCTTTATATATCAGCATACTGTTGCTCCTTCTGCCTACTACCTTCTAAGACAGCCGGACTAGTTTTCTCAGGGGGTTCTCAATTCAGTTTCATGTAAAGTTACTGGCATTAAAGGGTCTGTGGTACAGTAATGTGGAGGTTTGCAGTGAATCACGGTCCATGTCCCTGACATCAAATGATTTCTAATCTTTTGTAGAAAGTAATACTTTATACATCAGATGTCAGAAAAACTCAAGGACAACATAAAACAAGATGCTAAATAAAGGTGATCTGCTCACATCTGTGGGGATGGTAAAGCTGTAACTTACTCACGAGAACTAATGAAGATTGGCCAGAGTCT
The DNA here is from genome assembly GCF_950005125.1 of Chionomys nivalis. NCBI lineage: Eukaryota > Metazoa > Chordata > Mammalia > Rodentia > Cricetidae > Chionomys > Chionomys nivalis. The sequence goes on along the minus strand of NC_080103.1, from coordinate 51,286,409 downwards.
TCCAAAAAGTTTTCATAGAATATTACGGAGAAGCTATGTAGAGCAGCCCACAAATTTCTTCAGATCTGGCATTACCTGAGTTCTGTCATAGGACATGAAGATACCATGAGTATTTGGTAGCAGTAGGAAGGGAAAAACCGAAATCGGTAGGGAAGTGGGCTCTTGATGCCAGGGAACAAATAAAGAGGAAGCAGGAAATCACAACTGTCTGCGACGAGATAACTCCTAGTACTACACTCACAAGGATGTCTTCAAAGGACAAAATTCTCACCATCAGAAATACAGGACACTGGGGACAAAGGGCTGACAACTCTGAGCTGGGTCTGTTGCCTCATCAAGTAGGATTTTTATATCAGGTCAGTATCACTCCCTTACTGTGTGCAGTGTTAAAAAATCTATTTCTAGAAATTACTATGGTTCTCATAGTCTCCTTTATTAAGAGCCATGATTTATAGTGAGGTGTGGTGGCTCAGGCTTCTCTAATACCTGCTATTCATTCTTCATGAGGAATCTGGGTTCTGCAGAGGGCTCACTACTAAAGGCGGCTCATTCACTGGGAAGCAAACTCTGCTTTCAGAGGCCACAGGCCTACTCAGTTTCCTGCTGGGTTTCTGCCCAAGAACCTAATTGTTAATGGCTCCCAGCTGTGCCACAAAGGACATTTCTTTAACTCCTTCCTTCCCAGTTGCCAAAGAGTGCCTTCTACTTGAATTGTCAAGTTTTAGGGCCTTGGGTAGAGATAAAGAGCTTGTGGCCAGGTAGGAAAATCGGAGAAAGAAATGTGTATTTTACCAGGTTCACATTTACTAGGTCCACATCATCCTCCCAGGGTGAAGTGATGTGTGAGCATTAACATTGAATCTTGAATAGAATTTCAAAGACCCTTCTTCTGCCCTCTTATATTTCTGACAAATGTCTATTGTTCTTTATTTATGCATAGCATTCATCTCAATGGGGACTCCTGGGTTCCACCTCCACATCCCAACCCAGCCTCTATGAGCTATGTATGATCTTCATGATCTTCCATAGAAGCCCTCAGTGAATCACTCCTGCTGTCAGACTCTCTCCGTCTCAGTGTGCCTGCATCTGAACAGCCTGGAAACGTATGCAATTTCTTTTTAATTTCTATACTATGCGTTGTTCTCTCCTGTTGCAAAATGAAAGTCTCTGGTAGCTCAGTCTGCATGGGTTTCTTTCCTGAGTCTGCACGTTTTTTTTTCTGGTCATAAGAAACATCTTTCTTTTATGGGGACTGCCAGCAAGAGATGAAGACTTTCCATTACCTTTATGTCCTGATCTTAAAACTCCCTAAGGAACTTGTTTCCTTCCTAGCCCAATCTTTCAAGATCTTCGGGGTCCCCAGCTCTTTCTACTGCTTCTTTTTCAAGGCTTCATTTATATTAGTCACTAAGTCCCTAGGCACCGCCACACACACCCTCCTATGTGCTAACAATACACAAACCTACTCCCCAGTACTTCACTCCACCTTAGGTTTCTTCCCTCTCCAAATCCATTGCTGGGATCCGCACACTAATTACAGTCTGTAGTACTACACCCCTCAGAGAAGACTAACTAGTAGTATTTTTTTTTCACCTTGTGACTGTATATATGCAATGCTTCCTTCAACTTCTGTGGTAACAGCTTTCTTCGAGGATCCCTTCAAGAATGAAAGAAGAATAGAACCAATATTCATTCTCTGTTATTGCTCTAAGCCTTGTATTCATGGTGTTCTTTATGAGTTTTGTTATCACTTAAACAACAGGTTTGCATATTGTTTCTAGTCCCTTCACCCACAATCATCTATTGGCCCCACCATCATCAGAGCTGAACTCCAGCACTTCACTACGTATTTTCTGTTTTCTTTACATAATTCTGTAGGGTGCATACTTTCAGTGGCCCCACTTTTCTGAGAAAAAGTGAGACATGGAAGAGGAGGTATCTATTCCAAGTTTACCTGTATAGAAATGATGGAAGAAGAGCCTGACTCCAGAGGCCAGGTTCTCAGGTTGCAGTCATGAACAAAATGGTCACCGTTCCTATCCCCTTAGAGTTTACGGTCACCTGGAAAAAACTCATGAACAGTTGATATGAAGTTGGGAGTGGGTGGGTGTGTGGGGAGTTGGAGGAGGGAAATGTGGGTACATATAATTCACTTTATACATACATGAAATTCTGGAGGAAAATTTAAAAACTCAAATAGTTATTCAAATAAATATTTACTGTCTGCCACAGTGGCTCTAAGGACCAAGAAGAGGCTCCCTCTGTGCTACAGAACATGAACCCTGACCTTCTATAAAGGATTTTCTTAGGAGCCTAAAAAGATCAAGAATATCTTTTTCAAAGTGGTAATGTTTACAATAAGACAAATCGGATAAGAGTGCATGCCAGTGGGAAATATCATCAGACAGGAGAAATAGACGGCACAGGCTCCAAGAGCAAGGAAAAATTCAGTGGAATCCAGTATTGGCTAAATACCTGTGATGGAAGGAAAGAGAATAGAAGGAAGTGAGGCTGGGGAGATGGAAAAAATCCTGTCCTGTTGGGGCTCATATGCAAAGGCAAAGATTTTAATGCACGTCAAGTGTAATGAGAAGTATGGAAAATCTTAAAGAAAATTGACACAGATTTACTTTTTGCGTGGGTTTTATTAAAATAAATTAGAAGGAGTTGGAAGCAAATGCAGTACATTAATTGGAAGAATATTTCAATGGATATTGATGTTATAAATGAAGAAAATATAGAACCAATGAGTCGTCTGAGTTCATAGAGTTTGTGTCAAAGCCAAGATTTGAATCCAGTTCTCTCTGACACTGAAGGTCACGTTACTTCCAAAAGTATTGATTTCTTCTTAAATGATAATGACTTTCCCGTCCCCACTTAGATAACTGACTAGGGGGGTGGAGTCTAGGAGATATTCTCAAGGGCATACAGCTGGTAATTAGCGTAGCTCTTAGCTCATGCTCTGTGGTGCTACCACATGTTTTTTCTACACTGGTACCCTTTGCTATGAGCCAACAGCATGTTTCAAAATGATCCCTCTTTATGATAAAAATGGAAACATTCAAGTCTTAAATGACATTAGAGTCATAAATATAATGTATAACAATACCTTCCCAGTATATCTCGCAGGATTGTTATGAGCTTAAGATAATATGCATTAAAACACTTCATAAATTGTCAACTGCGCTACAAAAGTAAAGGATCACTGGTATTTGTTATATAGGAAATCAGAGTGCCATGGCAACTTGTCCAGTAGGAGTGGGTCTCGGTCCTGAATGTCACTATCAGTTGCCAAAAGAGTTCGAAGAATATAACATGTCTCTATATTTCCAAGAGCTTTGTGACTCAGGATTCGAGCCAAAGAGAAGCAATTGGATCCCTGTTTCCACCATGCTCTCTACACAGTTATGCCTATTTTGAGTTCAATTGGATAATCTCCACAATAATTACTTGTTCTCCAGGAACCTGTGTGCCCCAGAGTGCTGCCCAATATGTCATTATTGGAACTCTTGTTTTACGAGGCAATGGCGTCTTTCTTCACCACACCTGAAACTGAGAATTTATCTTTGCAATTTAAATTCTCAAGGAGAATGAAACACGGGTACACAGACCAAATCAATAGTCATCTTTCTTCCATTAAAGAACTTTTAGGGTCTTTTATAGGATCCCATTACTTGTTAGTAGCCAATTCCTAAAGATACTTTTGGTCTGAGTCAGTGTTGGTCAAACTACAAATCATGACCCGTTGGTGAGTATGAAATCAATTTAATGGTTATAAGCAGTATTTAAAACATGAAATAGAAGACAGGGAGACAATCTGAGTTTCTTGTATGTAGCATAGGTAATTGCCTTGGGAAGCTTTTTCAGGCATAAATGCATGTCCCTAGGTCCTGGATTACAATAGAAAACACATTATTATTATTTATTATTATTTTAATGTAGTTTACACTAGAAAGAAGTTTGCAACTCAGTGGTGCTCCATATCCAGGGACAATACTGATATCTTTCTACCTTCATAAGATGGCTTTGTCTAACTTCAGGATGGGCAATGCCACCCATTTTTGATGCGGGTAGTACCTGTAATTTAATTATTTACCTGGACATTTCAAAAAGCAGTACCACATGGGAAAGGTGTGAGCTGAGTGCCAGCCAAACCCAAAAGCTGTTTACTGAAGGAAATCTGAGTGGGTGGCTTCTTAAAAGGGGTGAAGGATGTTCAGAGCAATAGCAAAGAAGGGACTATTTTAGACATGCAGATGGGATGTTGGGCTCTCCATTGACCTGGTTGTTCTATTCATTTCCCAAACACCTGCGTGATATATCCAATGTGCCAGACCTTGTTCTTGGTCCTTTTCACATCTTTACTCTTGTGACCTATGAGGCAGGTGGGTATGATTGCTAACTCCACCCTGAAGCTGAAACTGTGTCACTAAATGAGCACTGAACTGCCATGTGAACGCCCTTCAACATGTTCTGTAGCTTTGCTGTGGCCTCTTAGCTTCCCGTCAAGGTGTTCACTAATAAGGTTGTTTCCCATCAATTCTAATTCAGTTCCCATCCCTAGATGAAGGCTCTCTCTCTCTCTCTCTCTCTCTCTCTCTCTCTCTCTCTCTCTCTCTCTCCCTGTGTGTGTGGGTGGGTGGGTGGGGGGGTGATATCAGACAAGTAAGATTTTGAGAGAAATGCCAAGCATTTGCATCCCATGAGCTAGAAATGTAGCTAGGAAAGAGAAGTGATTTGGAGAGAAGGTATTCATGACTAGCAACTTTATATGAGGGATTAAAGAACAAACCCTTCCAAGGTGAGTGCAAAAAGCTTCCAAGGTTGGCAAAATGATCTAACATGCTGCATAGTGAAAAAAAATAAAACAACATAAATCAGACAGAAGGTAAAAAGAACTTAAGTTTAACAGGAAAGCAGAATTAAGAAGCAATCCCTAAAATTAGGCTCACAGTGCAAATAGCATCTGTCTTTTGCACGTAAAACCATTCCACAGTGACCTTGGAAAAGCATCCTTTTGCCTAGACTTCGTTGGCAGATACCTTTTCAGGGGGAAGAAAAGTCTCTTGACCTTTTGTGAGACAGGACTGAAACTTTGCCTCAGGCAGGAATTGTTTGACCTGATGGGAACATAAAAGATTATTGAGTGCCCAGTGCCACAAAATTTCGTTAAAGTCACTAAAAGTTGGCCATTGTTTCCACACATCTTTAAGTGGCTGATATGAAAATGATTCGACTTACTTGTTTGTTTAAGCGTTGTTCCTAAGTATGAGGTGGGTGGGACCCAGCAATATTGGGAACTGTTCCCAGTAGCAACTCCACCACCTGTATGGGCGCCAGTCGTGACTCCATTACCTATATGAAGCTTCAGAGCCTGCTCGGAATTTCAGAGATCCCAGGTGATCCTCCATCCAAGTAATTGTCCCATTTTCCTGGCTCCCTCTCTATTCCGTTGCTTTATAGATGCAATTTTACTCTATTTGAATTTATATTTAAGGTTTCTTATCACCCACAATAAGGTGGAAGCCCTCAGAAGGCAGAGCTGGGGTAACTGGCTTTGGGGAATACACACAGCCTGGAATGTTATGTTCTCTCCGTTCCTTCCATAAATGTTTATAGAGTGGCTGAGAGGCGAGTTCTAGACACAGAGACTTTGTGTCCCCCTGCAGCTACACGTCCACTGCTTTCTTCTTCTTTTTATATTGCTTTTAAGAGCCATCTGATCACTTGTTTGGAATATATCTCAGCCTCTTGGGATAGTTGTTGGAGACCACCTCCCTACACGCCAACTTTTCTCCCAAGTTGGCGATAGCCAGTGATGGAGAATTTAAAGATGAGCAGAAGACGCCTCTTTCTTATTCACTGGCTGGTGCTAATATGGAGATTTTTCTCTGTTGGGGTCTCGGAGGCAGTTAGCCTGTTTCTTTAGAAGAAGCACAACTTTCCTGAAACGGAGGCAATCCTCTGCAAACTGGGCAACTATGCACACAAGCTGCCACTCCCACATACATTGGTAAAGTCATAGTGGCCTCCTGAGCTCTTGTGATTCTGAGGAAAAGCACAAAGACACCAAGGGTGACATGAATAGAAATTTCCAACCAGATTTCTCATTTGTGTTTCTAAAAGGCAAAAGATTTATCCATGCTGAAGAGCAACCAGAGTATCCGTTTCTGTGTAGGACAGCCCTGAGTAGAGGGGACCATCAGCTTAGACTGTGCCAGCTACTTTGTTACTTAGAGGTGGAACATTAGGAAAGGCTGTCCGGGAGGTGACGTCAGTTCTCCATCTGATACTTTTTCATACAAACTCTTCTAGGATGAAATACCCTCGCAGGCTGTCTCTGTGTGGATCACCTATGAAGTTAGCACCTTGTAAAGTGGGAGAATTGTGTTCCCTAGGCGCCTCTTCTCTAAAATTGCCAACTAATGACATTAGCAGGGAGGAATGATGAGAAGGAAGAAAATAGGTAAGGGGAAAGAACAGCTCAAAACAGGATGCTGGAAATCCCTTCTTAGCTCATCCAGTACCCACACTGTAGGTTAAGGGTCTTTAAGGGTAGATGAACACCATACTTTCTCGTACTGCATGGGTAGCTTACAACTCTGCCGCTTCTCTCCTTTTGTATTGCTTTTGGTGAAGCCCAGCCTCTTCCCCAGCCTATCAGTTAGTGTCTGACTTGTGGTTTCCCCAAAAAGAGCCAGTGTGAGCTGTGAAGGAAACCTCTGTGCCTGCACTGACTTTGAAGTCCTTCTCCCAGTCTTACCACACAGCCTTGCTGTTCTGTAAGCCTCACACCTGTTCCTCCTTTGCACAGGGCTTCACACAAGTTCAGTTCACTGCTTCTTTTGTTCACACAAGAATTGTTTTTATTAACTACCTGTTTTGTAAACATTACTATGCTGGGTGGTGATGATGCAAAACTAAGAGAATGCCTTCCTTGCTCTCAAGTTGTCGCTGGGAAAACAGACACCTTAAGCAAATACTTCACAGGTCATCCTAGTACATTCTATGCCAAGTTGCTATGGGAACACACAAAAGAGGCACTTAACCCAGTCTGGGGTGGAGATGGGCAGGGCAGGATTCAGGAAGAAGTGGTGCTTGGACAGTAGGAGATGATAAAGCCTTAAATTGGGAATTTGTGGGAGGGAGAAAAAGGAGGAAGAAAGCTAGGGGAGGTTCCCAGAAGTTTCTGCAAAGGCATGGAATGGCAGAAAATCGGTGCCAGGCTGGGGAAGTTCAGTATAGCTAGGGTATTAGTGTATGACTGGAAAAGTAGACAAAGACAAATGATGTGGGGAGCATCTTGAGACTGTCAAGGGGTCTCGGCTTTCTCCTGAGGGCCACTGGGAGCCCCTAAAGGGTTTAAATGGGAACAACAAGTCTGTTTGCATTTTATCAAGGTCTTTCTAATTGCAGTCTGAGAAATATTTTGCAACAGGAGGAGATACTAGCTATGTGGCCACTTTGACCCAGAGAAGGCTGGATAGCGAGAAAGGTGAGACGTGTGGCAGAAACAACAGCTAGAGATGTCCCCTGGGTTCTGATGATGGCATGCCGCCAGCCTCCCAGCCAGCTAAGTGGTGTGACATGCAATTATCAGGTAAAATTTGATTGTTCATTTCCTCTTATTATTTTATTATATTTATTCTATTTATCTTTCTTTTATAGGAGAAAATATCATTAACTCAGTTGTTGGCAGCGGCCTCTTTTATTTGTTGTAAATTTGAAAACCAATAATAGCACATACAGATGAAAAAGACCCACAAAAAAAGTTTAAAAACACCAATATTAATTTTTTTTTCAAAGGGAAAAAAACCCTATGCCATATGCAGAAACTTTCCAATTAGGTTAATGTACCTTAAACTGTATTAGTAATTAAGTGCTTTGGGTATTAAAATACCTAATCTAGCTTCAGGCTATTTTTGATAAATCCTTTGACATTTTGCCAGCTGAGTAGGAGAGACAGAGCTGAGGAGGCCTCGCCTAGGGATTAGTGAGTTTTTGACTCTGGTACCCAGCGTGGGCAGCTTACTCTATGACCTTGGTAGCATTGCCTTGCATTCTCAATCTTTAGTTTACATTATCTGTAAAATGGCAAAAATGCCAAGACAACAGTTGTGATCATGTAATGCCTTCATTTTACACAATTCTGGAAATACAGTTATTTGTTTATTGGGGGATTTTTAGATGATGGGGTGGCTTTGATTTTGTTTTTCTATGACTTATGCTACTTAGAGGCATGCTAGGCTTGCATGAAGCTGGTGTTTCTAATTATTATATTATTGTAGGTGTAATTTGTAAGTATGTGGGTGTGTGTTCTATGTATGCCACACAAGCAAAGACGAGCCCACTCACCTCCTGCCCCATCCCCACCAGACTCACAGAGCTACAGTGATTTACTAAGATTCTAGGATTTCTTAGATGTCCACTCTGATTTCCTCATGACTAGATAGCTGTTTTTAGGATACATCATCTCTACACAGAGCAGGAAGGAAGCAGGAAGAGTTGGTACCAGCTGCATTTTTTCCCATGTCCTCAGAGGCAGGGGTGTGACTGTGGTAGATGGTAGTGGACATAGCTGAAGCCCACGGACAGGCCAAGGAAAGCATCCTTGAGTTCTTCCTGCCTCCACAGTACAACATGACTGGAGGCAGAGGCTCAGTGGGTCATAGTGGTTGGGCTGCCAAACAAGATCATGGAAATGAATCACTTTGGAGAACTGGATGGTCAAAGATAATCTGGAGCTAAGGCTGGGTGAGCTTTCACTTGGAAATTTGCTTGTTCAATGGAAGCTTTTTGTTTAGCTGGTTTGGGGGCTGAGAATTGAACTTAGGGCCTAATGCATGCTAGCCTAGTATTCTACCACTGAGCTATATTTCCAGTCCTGTTCTTTTGTTCTTTGAAGTACAGTCTTCCCTTTCTTTGGTTTATATTTATGAGAATCTAGCCACCCCCACAGATATAAGAAAATTTCATATCTTTATCTAGCTGGGGGACTTGATTTTGAACAGAAAGTACAGACTTCATGGGACAAGAAAGTTGCACTGAAATCAAAAAGGGAAAGCCAACCCCTGATGAAGCCTTGCTAGACTCTGACCCTTTTGACTTATTTACTATCATGTGTTAAAATGAGAAAATAAGTACAGGAAACCAGAATCAAATTATATGCTGTGTGGTATCCTTGTAAGGGTACTGACCCAGCATTTTGGGGCCAACGACTCAGAGCTGGTCATATGAGCAACCACTCTGAATTTTCTTGTTGGGTGACACATTCAGTGTTCAGCAGTTCTGTGAAGGATCCTGCAGAGATGTTGCCACTGCCTATAACAAGCAAGCAGGGAATCAATAGAATAATTTCTCTATCAAATTTCAGTTGGGTCTCAATTTCTCCTTTTAGGTGATCAAATAATAAGTTAATGCCTCATGCTATATATATCCTATAGTCGATATCCTCCACTATCCTATAGTGAGGGAAGCTGCCAACTACCTTCTTATTAAAACCTGAAAAGGAGACACGTAGCATTGCTGTATTCCTAGAGACGTAGACTAGCTCCAGGTCGAGCCCATTACTTTTTCTTCCTGACCAGTTTACACTGGGCTTGGCAGGAGAGACTCACTGTCTTCCCTGTGCTTATTCCGTTATGTAAGCTCCTATAGTCCCAGAGATTCAAAAAGAAATAGAAAATCCATTTTAAAAAGCCAGCTTCCTAGGAAGACTGTCACTTCCCCTTTCTTCAAAAGACTTGGTTTCCTGGTGATACACTTGTATAAGTGTGTTTACAAATATCCCAGTCTAGTCCAGGATCCCTGCTAGAGCTACACAGGGGAACATGTGGGCTTCAGACAGAGCTTGGTGAGGAGAAACAGACTCTTGAACTGGTCTAAGGGAACTGGCAACTCAATTTCAAGAGCAGGAGAATTACCAGGCAGGTTCTGACTACAGAATGGAGCCTTGTCTGTGTATTTTTGCATGCATATGTGCCACCACCAATCTGTCTGTGTGTAATGCAATAGCCCAGCTCCTTTGCTGAACTGATTGTAGCCAGGAGAAGGAAAGCAAGCTCACCCAGAATTAGTACACATTTGGGAACACCACAGTAAGAGAAACTAAGGTACAAAATTAATAAGGACAAAATCTATTTTTCACATATTGCTACCCTTTCCTTCAGTAACTCAAAGGCATATAGCTCTTAGTTTGAAAATCCATCAGAGAATCCTTGATATCTCATGAAGTTTTTTTTTTTTTTCCCAGAGTTTTTATCAGTAATAGTGACACATTATAGCCCTTTGGCATTACGGTGGCCAAACTTGTCTAAAGGTGCTGATTCCACTACCCTTTGATTCCTCCCATAGATGACATATGGACAACTCCAGAGAAAAAATTCTAAAAGCACACATACCGTGAATGGGAAAGAGCATTAAATAGTCCCTGGTCTTCGGTCCTTTCTACATCAGTGCCAAGAAGGGATGGTAGATGGAGGTACCATTGAGAGAAGAGAGGAAAACAATGATTTGTTATGAAATGAGTTACGCTGAAATGATGAAGGATGTCTTTCTGTATGCTGTGAACATGGGTTCCTTTTATTGGTTAATGAGTAAAGCTGTTTTGGTCTATGGCAGGGCAGAATAGAGGTAGGTAGAAAATCAAAACAGAGATATGGAGAGAAAGAAGGCAGAGTCAGGGAGAGACCAGCAGTCACTGGGGAAGCAAGATGTCATGAGCCTCAAGGTAAATTATAAAATAATAGAAATTGGTTGATTTAAGTTGTAAAAACTAGTTAATAATAAGCCTGAGCTAATAGGCCAAATAGTTTGTAATTAATATTAAGCCTCAGAGTGGTTATAGGAAACTAGCAGGCAGGAGAGAAACTTTCAGTTACGCTGAGACACCTTAGAGAGTAGTAATAACTTGGCTTGATTTCTTTGGAGAGCATCCTATCTGAGGGGCTCAACCTCAGCAATTTTGAAATTCTTCTCAGGCTTGGGAAGTAGCCACTATGAATTTGTGTTTCAAGGTAGAGTGAATTCCTATCCCTGTCATTGCTCAGAGTCAAATCAGGCAGCTGAGTTTATATCTGATGCATTTTGTTATAGTGGCTCAGTCTTTTTGAACGAGGAGTATCATCCACGACAATGCAGCTGACTATCTATGGTGTCTCTCTGAAGTGAACTTGGTTCTGTGAACCATTTCATCCTTTGTTTTCCCTGTCGGTTCATTTATGAACCCCACAAAAACCTGATGATTTCTGATTCCTTTTCTGGCAGACACAGATGGCCCAGTTCTGGGGTTAGGGGCACTAAGCATTAGCCTTGATTTGAAGAGCTGATAGGTAAAACATTTTCAGAACAGAATGTGAAAACGTTCTCTGGGGGCAGGTCACACAGGGTGCTTTTCATGGTAGCTGCAGCTCCCCCTGCTGCCCAGTTAAGGGCAAGAGAAGGCAGCTCCAGAAACCCTCAGTAGTGGTAGGCAATCCGTAGACGGTGAGTCTGAGGCAAGCCAGTGAAGGACTCAAGCAGACGTGGGCTGCCTGTTTGCTGGTAAGAGCGGAACAAGATAGGGGGGTTAAATTTTTACAATGACACCACCAAACTGTTGATTAGAATCAAACAGACCAGCTGCAGCAAAATTTGCATTCATACGGAAGTGACACCCAGAGTTCTTTGCTCCTTTGCTGACTTCAGGAGACACTGCTCTCACTGTCTTCTACTATCCTTCCCACCAGCTTAACCTAGGGGCACATTAAACAGCCTACGCTTTATGTTTCAGCTCCGAAAGTGGAATTTATTGTGTATGGAAAAAAATACAGAAGACTATGACAAGGACAGGTACTGACAGAGAAGCAGCCAAAATCTAGTTATTTTGAGCTCCAGCAATGCCATTTTTCTTAAAGCTTTTGTTCTCAGTCATGGGTATACATTGGAGCCATTAAAAGAATTTTTGAAACTACTGATTCTTGTGGCTTACCCTTGAAGATTTAATTATCCTGGGCTATGGCTTGAGAGTTTTCAACATTCCCAAGGAATTACCACCTGCTGCCAAGTTTAAGGCCATTGTTGAAGATCTCGTCACCATCCTGCAGAGTCCAAAGTCTCCAGAGGGGGAAAAGAGCCACACAAAGGGAACATCCTACGGTAGTGTCAGAACAGCTGTGGGTCACGGAAACATTCTCACCTTCTGTATGTCATCCTGAGATCATAGCCAGAGTAAAGACTAGAGTTTTACCCAGACCTTCTGGATTATAGTCTTCCATGGGATCTGGACAGCCTCCAGTTTGAGAAGATCTCTCTCTCTCTCTCAGTCTCTCTTTTGCTTCCTCCATTTTCTTCCTTTTCCTATGGCTTCTTTGATTCCATATACTACAGATGGTTCCTTGGACATATCTGACAAGGATATATCCTGGCAAAAAGTGGGGGGAGGGGGGTTCATGTCTTGGTTTCAATAATCCCTTCAGATTGAAATCCCTTTAAATTAATTTTTTTTTCAGCTGCCAAGCCTTAGTCTGACTTTCTAATGCCTGTCTCAACTCATGAGCACCCTCTTCATATGTGGTGACAGACCACAAGGGGCCTCTTATAGAGACTCTAAAAATATTCCTCACAGGCCTGGTGCAGAGGCCCTCAGGCAGGCTCTTGTCTCCTGTTGGGACTGGGCTAACTTTGACAAAGGATCTTTGGAACATCACAGCTGTGAGAGCCAATGTGAAGGATGATTGCTGTTTACTAAGGCTCAGAATGAAAAGCAATCCTCCTTCAGAACCCAGGCCTTAAGGTTAACAGTAAACTCGAAAATGAGTGGAAGGCTGGCCCTGAGAACAGGTTTCAAAACACAATGTAAATGAGGTCAGGTAAAATGTAGGGAGACAGGACAGGGCTTTGGAGGAAAAGGAGCAAGCAGAGTTGATGCTTTAGAAAGGGGAATGAATCTAACTGGAACTGTACTTTTTTTTTTCTGTCTTCCTCATCCAGTCCATTTCAAAAACTATTTTAAAACATGACTTTAAAAAGGTTTGTATTGAGGCAGAAACATTACAAGAATCTCCATTGCTATCTTCACATTTTTTTTTCTCTCTTATATTCTTTCCAGAGGCACGGGGTACTCTTTATGATGCTTTTATGTCTATAAATTGTTTAGGAGAAGTCACTGAAACCTAATCTCTGAACATGCAATGCCCCTGGATTGGCAGGGAGGGGCAGGGTGAGGACGAGATACAAATTGCAGGGAGCAGAATAATCAGATACAGGGGGACTTTGATCTTCTGGAGACCTAAGCTAATAGATGTTAAGTGTAGTTCAGTGGAAGTAATAACCCATGAAGAAAACAAAATCTGCAAAATGATAAAACGCTGCAGTCTACTGATCAAGGAAGACATTGGAAAATTACCATGAAAGCCTCCTTAGCCCGGCAGATCCAAGGTGAAGAAAGGGCTCCTTCTGCCAGCCAGCAGCCAGACATCCTGGGCAGACTCAGCCGCCTCCCAGCCTCCAGCCAGATTATCACTCGGTGTAACCCCAGTGCTTTCTCACTGCTGAGCGCACTGGCACTGACACTCTGAGAGACCTGGCCTTCGTCATGTCTTCTTGTGACGCCACAGCAGATCCCCATGTCCTCTGTGGAGGCATTTCAGGGGATGCTATTTCCAGGAGTCAATCCATGCAAAATTTTCTGAATTTTCTCCAGTATTATTTTTCTTTTTGACAACAATACAACATAGTAAAGACAAATAAGATAGCTTTCAATACACTGAAATCTGACCCAGTAAACAATTCAAGAAGACACTGGGAATTTGTGAACATTTAAGTACAATTGAAATATAAAAGGATGCTCCTTAGCGCTAGTTCATTTAAGTATCTGTTTATTGAATAATGAGTATATTATGCATCCTGGGCTGAATTAAATTAATCTATCTGCAGAGGAAACTAATAGTTAATATTAAAAAGAAAATCTAAAAATCAAAACAGCTAGATAATTTTACTGTTAAGAGAATTAAACAAACAAATAAACACAACCCCCAAAAATGTGAGTTTTAAAAGACAAGAAACTAGAAAAAAAGTAGCATCTAGTTTTAAGCTTGGCCTCTTTATACTTCACGTAATGGGTAATTAAACATATGGCATATATTATCTGAACCACAAATTAATTTGTTTGGCTAGAGTGGGTCCAAACAAATGAAAATAAAGGAAAGCCACACAATTTAATTTAGGCAGGATGGAGATAGCTGTGCTGGGCACCGGCATTCGGTTCGTGTCTGAGAGGCTTGTGTTGGAGCACTTACAAGAGGCACCTTCCTTGGAGGAGTCCCCTCTTCAAGCAGGAAGAGTAAAACTGGCAAACTTCATGAAATAGGACATAGGAGGTGGCTGATGGCCGAAATGACAGAAAAGAAAAGGAACTGAAATTGAAATAAGTGGAGAAAGAGGTTGGGGGGAGAGGAGTGAGAGAGAGAGAACTGGAAAGGATGGGTAGGGGAAGGGTGAGGAAGGGTTGAGGAGGTTGTGGGAAGGAAGGAGGGGAGGGAAAGTCACAGATTCATCACAAGGCATTCACACTCTCTGGACAATTTCCTCGTGTTAACTTACACGGTGGAGGGCATCCACGTCTACCTTTGCTCTAATGCTGACTTTGTATGTCCATGTTTACAGAAAGACTAGCCCTTTAAAAGAAGGACTTTACCCGGAAGCGAAACTGAGACTACATGAGGTTAAGGAGAGTCGCTGGAAAATCAAAACTTGGAGCTTTCAGACAGTTGTTGGAGATTTTATTTTATGGAACATATGTACTTATTTTTGAAACAAATGGAGTCCTTGTCTGAAAGGTCCTGTGGGTGCAGGCCTGGTGCCCAGTGCAGAGTAACCAGCTGAGTGGTTAAGATGAGGAGGGCTGACTCCGGGTTAGTCCGTCTCTCCGCCATGTCCTGCTGCCTGTATGTCAGCAACCCTTCTTATCTGTTAAATGCATATAACAATTTAGACTAAGCATGCTGAGGGGATTAACTAATGATTGTGAACCACTTTGGAAATAGAAAACATCCCATGTGTGTGCAGAATTAATAACGATTAGATAACAGACTGCCCTAAATTTTACTTTAAATTCAAGTAACCCTTTTCTCGGCAGCGAAAGTTTTGCCACTAAACAGAAGACTTTATTTTAACTAGAGGCTTTCACGGTATTTTCATTTGAGTTGAATTTCTGTTCTTCAGACCCACATTTCTGCCAATTTCTATCTCTTGTGCTTTCTCTGGCACAACCAAAAGAACAAAGTTAATAACAGAGAAAGGACAAGCGTTAAGAGTGCTGCATTTATCGTCAGTGGTAATTCTACTGTTAAATGGTCTTGGCATTTGCGAAATTCTTCTCAATCTTACTTTTTCCCCCCTCAGAGGGGAGAAAAAGCCACTGAAAACATGAAATTTAATCCAAAAATAACCCTTCTCCTCATTCTATGTTCTAAGACTTTCTCTTGGCCCTCAGGGTGTGACCTTGGGTCTCCATGGGACTATCTACAAGATAAATATTCTGCCTTTGTTTCTCCTTAAGCATTCTAGAAGGAACACATATGTATGCCCTCATATGCTGTGTGTGGTGTGGTGTGTGTATGTGTGTGTGTCTGTGTGTGTGTGTAGATATTACACATAGAGGATTTGTATAGAATTATTTTTTTCACTTTGATTTCTGCCTGTGGAACAGATTGAAGATTTTACTCTATCGTGGTCTTCAAACTTCCACTCAGTTGATTCGCCTGCCAAGCACAGTGACCAGTGCGGCCGCTCCTGATGGTGGGAGCATATGGTACCGCTGGGAATAGTTTCGCTCTGAGTGCTGTGAAATCCCACGCCTTCCTACAGAATGTGTTTGGAGGAGCAAATGGTGAGTGTCTCTCTTCAGTGTAGCTCCTCTTCCCTGCCTGCGGAACACAGTCAGTTAAACAACACAATCAAGGGAACCCTGCAAACTTCTAGGCACTGGTTGATGTTCAGTTTCAGGGCTAATGGCAGCAGTGAACTTTTTCTTCTGTTCAGGGAAGAGGGTTATCACCGACTCATCCTGGATTTCCCAGAACAATAATTTTGAACCATTCAGCTCTCACTTTTGTTTGTTTTACTCTCTTTCCTCGGTTTCCTCCTCAAAGTGAGCTCAAACCGGAGCTCTAGACTAAGTTGGGAGGCTGGACTTGCAGATGGAAATGTCAAGCTCTCATTAGCCTTGTAAACTCGGCTGCATTCATGCTGTGTCTCTTCCGTGAAGTAGAGACTCTGGGCCCCTCACGTCCTCTCTGGTTCATAGATGGTCTGTGTTGGACACATGTCATCCACGTCTGCTCTACTCCAAACCACATCTCAGAGAAAGTCTCTTTCTACACATTTCAAACAAATTGCTGTCTTTCATTGTGTAAGGCATCTTCAGGAACTAATTTGGTTGCTTCTCCCTGGGTTTACACCTCCACTGCCTTGGAACACTTTTGCATATTTAGTACAACACTCTCTTCCTACAGTATAAGCACCCTCTCTCTTCTGAATCTTGTGAAAGTAGAAAACAATACTTTGGACTTTAGCTGTAGTAACTTTTCTTGTTTATACTCACTCTTTATTAAATCTTTCAAAGCTGTTGTGCATTTCAGTGTCCTTAGAGTCACCTGCTCTTTTCTTCCTCTCCTATGCTGCCATCAAAGGCATGGACAGAGTTTTTTGCTGGGATGGGGCCATTTGGAAGCTCGACTGTGAGCCCCTGTGAGCCCCTGTGAGCCCCTGTGAGCCACGTTTAGGGCTTCACAAGCCGAGGGGAAAGCGAGCAGACGCTCATCTTGTAGTGAAGAGGGCTGCGGAAACTTCGGTCCTCGGCACGCGTCAGTAAGAGGATGAGGATTTGCCTGATGGGAAGCTTCAAGTGCAGAGGCACTCGTACATCTACTTATCCTCAGTCTCAATGATGCTGTTTATGAGCGAGCTGCTTAAATGGGGGGAAGAAGCTCACGGAGAAGGAGAAATCACAGGTTGGAGTGATTATGTTGAGCAGGAGAGGCCTGAACACAAGTCCAGTGGGAAAGGAGGAAGGGGATCAAATTAAGAATGATTAATGGCAGATCTCCAGTGGCTTCACTGCATCCGAAGGAGCGAACAAGCTGAGTAAGAAGCACTTGATGTAGAAAAAGAGCACGCGTGTGAGGGAAAATGTATTATTCTGCAAATGTTGACAGCTTCTAAGGAAGGGGAAGAAACACGGAGGAAAGAGAAGCTGCGTGGCTGGTGCCTGAGGCATCCTAGCTGGCATGGCACCCTCCCTGGCCTTCTGGAGAAACCCCCTCAGACGCATTTCGATTGGGCCAATTCTACGATATGACTGTTGCCTGACGATGGATTGGGATGCAGAGCGATAGGTAGCAGCATTTAGGAAACTAGTTTAAGAGGTTACATTAGCTTCCTTTGTGTCGTTGTAATAAAATTACGTGACCAAAAGTGACTTCGAGGAGGAAGGGTTTCTTTTTGCTTACAAATGGAGCTGCCTGGAATCCATCATGGTGGTCCTGGCCTGGCAACAGGCAGGAGAAGCATGGCAGCATGAGCGGAAGCCTGCTGCTCATAATTCCATGCCCATGCAGGAAACAAATGAAGAGAGCAGGAACAGAGGTCAACTATAAAACCCAAAAGCCAGACCTCAGTGACGTCCTTCCTCTAGCAAGACTACAGGTCCTAAAGGTCCCATAACCTTCTCAAACAGTGCCACCAATTGACAACTAAGTGTTCAAATTCATGAGGCTGTGGGGGACATTTTTTATTCAAGTCAGTATGAGAGTCAAGGCACTTCTCCTAAACATTCCCTTAAAAGCCTTGTAAAGTTTGTGGTGTGTGTGTGTGTGTGTGTGTGCATGAGAGAGAGAGAGAGAGAGAGAGAGAGAGAGAGAGAGAATGAGAGAGAGAGAGAGAGAGAGAGAGAGAGAATGAGAGAGAGAGAGAGAGAGAGAGAGAGAGAGAGAGAGAGAGAGAGATTCAAGCTGAGAATAAGAAACTAGATTTTTAGTTGCAAAAAAATCCAGGGTCAATCTGTGTGTTGTGGGGAGGAGGGGAAAATGTGTGTATGTCCATGTGGGCAGGCAGGGTTGTGCTGATATACATGGAGACCAGAAATAGATCTCTAGTGTCTTCCTAGATTACTTTCCAAGAATCTTTCACTTGGACTGAGTTTGAAGACTTAGCTGCTGTAGTTACTCAGCTTGCCCCAGGGAACTCCTGTTTCTATCTAGCAATTATTGGAATTCTAGGAAGATTGCCATTGTCAGGCAGCATTTCAGTGGGGTCTCAGGAGCTGAATCCAGTCTTTACATATCCACTCAGTCGAACCATTTCCCCAGCCCCATGATCAGTTGTATATGAGCCTTTTTATGCAGCCTCCTCACAGCAAAAATATACCACACAAACATTTTATACACTGCTTATTTAGTAGAAGATAATAACATTTCAAAGGTTTCATGTATGTCATAGGCTATCATTTTTCCTCTTTCATAGACAATAATGCAAGCAGAGACAGCCTGTTTGTTTTCCAGCCGCCCAGACCAAAATAATCACACAGAAACTATATTAATCTCGACACTGTTTGGTCAATAGTTTAGGTGTATCTCTAGCTAGCTCTTATGTCTTAAACTAACCCATTTCTATTAATCTGTGTACCAAAATGAGGCTGTGGCCTACCAGCAAGGTTCTGGTGTTCTTCTCCTTTAGCAGCCACATGGCATCTCCCCTGACTCTGCCTACTCTCTCTCTATATATCTCTGTTCGGATTTCTCACCTAACTTTATTCTGCTAAGCCATTGACCAAAAGAGCTTTATTCATCAACCAATAAAAGCAACACATATACGGAAGGACTTCCCACACAAGTCATGGGCTATTATTTTTCCTCTTTCACACACAAGAACACCAAAAATCAAAGATATAATTCACCCACAGTAAAGGAGTTACTTGTTGTGGGAGCTACGGGCCTGCTTTCCTGCTGCCCCAGCTCCCGGCCGCCTGGCTAGCTTATGCCCCGAAATAACAACACACAAACTGTATTCTTTTGAACACTGCCTGGCCCATTAGTTTTAGCCTTTTATTGGCTAGCTCTTACATATTTATCTAACCAATTTCTAATATTCTGTGTAGCACCACGAGATGGTGGCTTACCGGGAAAGATTTAGCATGTCTTACCTGGTGGCTTGCTTCATCGCGTCTGTCCGGGAGAGGGGAGCATGGTGTCTAAGCTCACCTCCTCTTCCTCCCAGCATTCTGTTCTGTTTACTCCACCTACCTATGTTCTAACCTATGAGGACCAAACAGTTTCTTTATTAATTAACCAATGACCTTCCTCCATCAGTTACTGGGTTACTTCTGTCTTTAGAATGCAAGCCTTGGAACAGCAACAATTACGTAGGATTTTTAACCACATTCATAATGCTTTGGTGTAGTGAACTCTCAACCATGCTGGCTGAATACAGAGACTAAAGCTTCATTACTGATATGATGCCAGGTCCTATGTAAATTTTTTTCTCCAAAACCAACATAAACACTATTAGATAACTAAGGTCCCATTCTCTCAATATGTATTTATGAAGCATCTCCTATGCACCAGGCCTTAGTCTGCTTTGTTCTTTAGTGTTGAAGGAGAAATGCCTGGTGAGTGACTTGTGCCAGTCACCTCTTGTGCCCACTAAGGTTTGACTCTAACTTCTTCTGATAAGTCTCTGCCTCTTCCCAACGAGCCCTGCACCATGCAGAAACCAGTTTTGTTGCCATGTAAGGAGCTTAAGGCTACATTTTCCTCCTTTCCCATTAGCCTTAGGTTTGGAAGACCCACTGGGGATAATGACTTGGTGCTCCAGAGAGTGTCGAGGCTGCATGCTGTGTATCTAAGGGAGTAGGGGGTTCAAATTGCAGATGTTTCATTGTTTCCTCCCTTTTCATTCTGAAAACTTTCCAGAAGGAAAGATCTATTTGAATGGTTTTCAAAATCCATCTTAAGGTCAGCACTAATACAGTTGGGACCTGGCAACGGTCTGATTTCAGTATCATTGCACAGCTGCCAAACCATGCTAAATGCTCACCTTTCCCTCAGCTGTGGGACCCCTGGCTGCCCACACAGCTGCCCTGCAGCCTCCTGGGACAACCCAGTCTCCCAGAAATGGGCAATGTGGTCAATGCCAAAGGGAAAATCTGCCCTATATAGGAATAGAAGTAGGTAGCTAAAGGAGTCAGAATCTTGGTTTTGGTAAATGTGGAGGCTAAACACCCATTGAGTCCCATTCTCAGTACTCATATGACCTTCCATTTTTCTTCATTTCAGTAATCTGCTTAGTTTTTTAGCAACAGAGGTTTAGATTCACATAGGCTCTGGAATGAGTCAGATATTCAGTGAATGTATGTCCAGTGACTAACACATACAGCATGATAGAGAAATAAAGATTCAAGAAATCCTTGTTCTAGTGTCTTTAATTTTATAATTAGCAAGATGATAAACCATGGAAAATCACCCCTCTTTTCATCAGTTTCATTTGTAAAGTAAGATTAAATAAGATAAATATTTATTGTCCTTACTGTTCATAAATTTTATAAGGGAAAGTTTCAAAGCTTAATTCCATAGTAAAAATAAAGACATCAAACCAGAATCCAAGAATAAGAATTATCTTCTGCCTTTGAATGCCCCTAACTAGCCATAAAAGTCCAGAGAACAATGTAACTAAACCAGTTTATAGGCTCCAAGAGCATAATAAAGGACACCTGGGGCAGAACAACACTAGCCATGGCCAATCTAGGATAGCCGAAATACCAGTTAAGTCAGCATTTGAAAGATAAGTAAATGATAGTTTTAAACCACTGTTTTGAGTATATGTTATGCAGCATTTGTATACCAATAGCTGACTGATACAGTATTTGTTTACAACAGAAAGAAGGAAGTGCAAATTGCTTTATGATATTGAAGTCTGAAAGTTAACATTTTCAAATGTATTTACTAGTCTACATTTGATAAAACTTCATACATATATTATGATAAAATTTTAGTAAATGAAAGAAAATAAAAATTGACTCAAATTATCTTTCTATCTCAAAATGGCACTTTTGATGATGTCTGAAGCATTTTAGTTGATAAATGGTCAACCTTTGGAACTGTCATTAGTACTGAGTATTCTGGTTTTGATTTTTGATTTGTAGTGTTTTTATCAGAGAGGGACTTAATCTGTGCAGGCCCCAATTTGATTACAGAAAAGGTCTGTACATCTTTAACAATATAGTTCATTTGTAAAAAAAAAAAAAAAAAAAAAGAAAAAGAAAAAAAAGTCATTTTAGTAATAGCTTTATTCATATTAGCAGGTTATAAAATCCAATGTCATGGGTTGCCAGTGAGAATAAAGGGCTACCTGTTCACAAACACTGGTTAGATCTATTAGAAGAAAGAACCCTGGGAGAATCCAATCTCCTATTGATTATCATAAACCATCATACATCTGTGAGTACAGCAGGTTTTATGACAGATGCCTTAGTCTTCAGAACACTAGGGCTAAAACTAGCTGGTAGGCATCAATATGGCAGGAAAGAGGACACTGGGCTGTTTGGTTAGTAGGAGACCATCACAAGTTGGAACACTCTTCTCACCATCTAATATTCAGCACAAATGTAGTTCTACCTGAAAGAATGTGTCCCCTGGGAGGTCTCAGACACCACCTCCATCCATGTCTGCCTCTACACCTAGGCTATCAGTAGCTCAAAGACACAATACTCATCATACTTCTCTTATGTCCTCCATGCCTGCCAATCCACCTTCATACAGTGGCACTTTAATATTACATAATGAGGGGCTGGAGAGATGGCTCAGCGGTTAAGAGCATTGCCTGCTCTTCCAAAGGTCCTGAGTTCAATTCCCAGCAACCACATGGTGGCTCACAGCCATCTGTATGAGATCTGGTGCCCTCTTCTGGCCTTCAGGCATACACACAGAAAGAATACTGCATACATAATAAATAAATAAATATTTTTAAAAAATATTACATAATGAATAGGAGATTGTGTCACCCTGATATTAAGTGAGGATGTTGGATCAGCAGGGTGGACTAATTTCTGAGCATCACCCACCTGGACAAAGCAGAGAGTTAGATGAGAACTCAGGCATGGCGAACCCACAGCCTACATCCTTGCATCCCACTGGAGTCAGGATTTTGTGGCAATAAACAAAACAGCTCATGTAAGGAACATAGTGTCAGACTCCAAATAAATGTTCCTTGCCTTCTTTACATCTTATTCTGATGCCAAGGAGTCTCGCTCCTGGAGGGTCATCTTTCTTCTTCTGAATGTTGTTTTCTTAGAAGACACTAATACCATGTTGACCAAGAGAAATTGGATAAGAAAGCAAGTATCCCAAGAGAATGAGGGCTAATTTGTGTATAGAAATCAATCAGATTGCTACACAGTCTTTGCTAACTATGCTTAGGAGTAGTTTAAATACCATGGGCGTGCATCAAGTAGTGACGTATTTCTTTTATGTGAAAGGGATCATGTGGCATTTTAAATGTATTTGTATATTTGCAGAATTATCAACCCAACGCTTTCAAAACTGAAAAAGGCATTCAGAACTGCTGGACATAAATATTCATGGTATTTGTCTTCAAGACAGGAGAGTAGGATAATCTTTCCTATCTTTCTATTTTACTGAAATTTCAAATTTCAGGAAATGAGTCAGGATCACCTGGATATATTGAAGCTTTCACAATGACTTCCGTGTTTCCATTTATGCTTCCTTATCTGTTGCAAGAGGCAGACCACAGTCCCTGTTTGGCTTCAGCTCTGTCAGCTGTTCTCCACATTTATCATAGTATCTATATTTCTGTACTGTAGTCATTTCATATTGGTCTTGCATGCTCCTAGAGTATAAACTTATGCACACGCCTTGTCTCACTCCTAGCTTCTCCCTGGCACCTGACTAGTTCATGGTCTGTTGTGAGTTCATAAATCTTTGCTAAATGAATAATATTCTCACTACAGAATTAAGAATAATACCATGATCTCCAAGAAAATGGAGGAAAGAAAATAATGCATGCATTTGTGTGTGTGTGTGTGTGTGTGTGTGTGTGTGAGTCTGTGTGTATGGCAACTGAGTCAGAGCTTGCAAATACTGTGTGACATGTTTTCATGTCTTACTTCAGTTTTGCACATGTACAAATTGGAAAATAAAATTTAAAATGTGGTGAGCTGTTTTTCCTCCCACATTGCCTTTTCTGAATAATGATGAACAGTTCTCAATGTGTATGTTGGTCTAACACAAAATCTGTAAATTTTCTGAATACAAGGAATATGTATGGAAATCACATCAGAACTAATTAAGTGTTCTTTCTTAGATGCAAAATATTTAGTTTCATGAGAAGAACAAGTGATACAATTAGTGTTTCTTTTTTGCCCACTCTTTTCCTAAACAAATCAGCTAAGAAAATACAGGCAACACTAAAGTTCAGCGCTTCCTCGTCAGGGTTCCCAGCTTCTTAAGTTAAACAAAGACAGACCAACCTTAAACCTTTGATAAATATGAGGCTTGTGGTAACTGCAGCATTCACTTCGGATTCCATTTCTCCAGGTTCCTGTCAGCCAGATGTCACTTGCAATGCAAACACTAGAAAAATATGAAATAATAATTTCATACATCATCTATGTGTGCATGAGCCGGTCAAACATTCAATACAAATTCAAACTGCTACTATACACAGCAAATATCATCCAAATAATATTTAAAATGATTGAAAGGCTTTTGATTTGGAAGTGTATTCTCTTAAGCTAAGTGGTCCCCAAGACCATCTAGAAAATTCAATTGTTTCATTTTTAAAATGTTTTCTGCCCAAAATTATATCAAACCCTAATGTCTCAATAGAAATACATGGGATTGGATTGCTGACTGGGCGCCTGATGTCAAAGAAAAAATCTAATTTCATGATGGCATTTCCTCATACTGTCTCACCAAAATACAAAATTGATAAAATTTTAATGGATAATTTTCAGAAACAGAAGGTTAAGGTTGGAAGATCTCAAAGGAAAGTCGGCATTGTGGCATAGAAGCAGCAACTCAGAGGAAGGAGTGGGCTGTGAATTCACATATATGGTGCTGCAGAAACAGCTTTTGTAAAACCGTCCTCTCCTCCCCCAGAACTTCAACTCCTGAAAGGGCCCCATGCTCAAATATGCACTCTGTGCATGCGCCCACGCCTGTGTCTCTTCCCCAGTCTTTTCTATTTGCTATGTCACAGAGAAAGGGATCAGACAACGGCTGGCTTCAACTATTAGATATACATTAGTGAAGTGACTATTCTATTTTTGAGGTTAGCTACAATAGTGGGCATGTGAACACCTGGCTTCAATTAAGAGATAAGCAAACAGTATCAGATTCTACTCTGTCTTTCTGCATTAAGATCCAAGGTAGACTCTGTTTTTGCTTCCTGTGGAGTGGGAAGGCCTTGCCTATTTAGGGGGAAGAAGCGGCCCTTCCCTTTGTTTCGGGGGAAGGGCTGAAGACAGCAGTTTCTGAGCAGGTAGCCCTTTCCCCAAGCCTTCGGCTAGTCTCCTGTGTCTCTGGGCCTCATGGCTCCCATCTGTAAGATGGAGATGGTAGTTCTAGATTTCCTTGTGGTGTCCGGAACTGATGAGGCCTCTGCTGTCCTGCTTGGTGCAAAGTAGGCCTGTGACATTATACTATGCTTTTGTTTGTTGTTTATTTTTTTGATAGTCTAATACCTGTGACCTTAGATGCTGCCTTTATTTGTTTATTTTTCTAAATAATCCTTCTGACACAAGCTGGCAGCCACAAGTAGCTCAGAAAGGGAAGGGCAGCTTCATAACTGGACACATTGACCGAGGGCATTGTGGTCATTAGTGAGGCTAGCCATTGAGGCAGTGCAGACACCGAAAGGTCGTGGGGTGACCTGCAGCCATGAGCCTAAATGAAGATGCTGGGAACATGAAACAGGCAGATGTGGACTGCAGGAATAGATCCTCCTTAGAGACATGGAGGATAGTTTATCTTTTCTGTCTCTCATCGAAACCACCTCGACCTCCACTGCCTGACTCCTCCTTTCTCAAGTTCGCTTGGAAATGCACTCTTTTGTTTCTTTGGTCCTAATAAAGGGCTTTGTATCTGGTGCCTGCTTCGTAACTGTTTAGTATTAAAACTGAAATTAACTTTTTCTCTTGAGGCAGCTTATTGAACTAAGTAAAAGTTTAAATAAAAGCTATCTCTGAGTATGAAGCAAGATGAAGTGATGGTATGGTCTATGGCTCTAGACACTTCTGTAAAATGCTTAGAACCATGGCTGGGGTAGGAAAGAGATTGCTTCATACGTATGACAGCCTGAGTTTGGATTCCCAGCATCCATGTAAAAAGCCAGGCATGGCAGCACATGACTGTAACCCCAGCACTGGGAAGGTCAGATTAGCAAATTCTTGGGGCTCCCTGGTCAGACAAATGACCCGAACTGGTTAACTTCAGGTTCAGCATCTCGAAAATATGGTGGTGAACAACTGAGAAAGATTCCTGATGTAACCTCTGGGTACCATACTTATATTCACTCAAGTACACGAGTACCCACTCCTACAGCGAAATACTTACATGGCTTACAACCAAATAGAAACAATCTGTAGTTCACACTCTGCCACAAGTCACCATCAAACCCATCAGACCTTTCTTAATGTTGTCAAGTCTTTTTTCTTTCCTCAAAGATAAATTGAGAATAATAATTCCTCTTCGGGATTATAAGCAAAATTCCAGATTAAACTAAGATGCCTAGTTAAATAAGCCTTTCTGAAATATTGAGTGGAATAAACTTACACTAAAAATACTGTTTATATGAAATTCACATTTAACTGATATATATATATATATATACATATATATATATTCACATTTAACTGGTATATATATATATATTGGAAATTAAGGCAATGCTAAACCTGGTAAGTGAAGACAATCCTTTCATTGTTATCATGTCCCCTTCATCTCTGCCTGCTTCGACACTGATGGAATGCTTGGAATACAGCATCAATACAATGGGCATGTTTTCCCACCCAACGCCGCATCTCGAAATATGTGATGATTTCTGCCTAAAAAACAAGGGCCTAGCCTCGGCTGCGGTAACATTTGTCCCTAGGCATGACTTCTCTCCCATTCCCTGGTCTTGTGTGCTGCGTGCAACAGAGGCCTGCGTGACCTAGTTAAAAGGACAGAGCAGAAGGGACAGGGAGGATTCGTCAGTCTGCCCTCAATCTAGAGCAAGTTAGTCCTTGAATGGCTGAGCTTACTGCGAGGCATTTGGACTAAGGCATAATCACTCCCCTTACTACATAAAGTGACCCACTTTAGAGAGTCCTTAAATCGTGAGCTCTCTAAATGTTTAAGAAAAGAAAAGACAAGAAAAAAAGAATAAAGGATCTGTGTTAGGAAATCGTAGAGGTAAGATAACCTGCTAGGAGAAGTCTGCTCCCTGGAGTGAGTGATATCCTTGCTTCCACAGCCACTCTCACCCTGCAAGTCATCTCTTCTGGATACTGTTATTCATATGGCAAAAGAAAAAATGAAAGGCTTTTGATTCTTACTATTGCCAAATGCCCTCTTGGGGAGGTGGCAAGGCATGAACTTGCGTGTCCACAAAAGATATCGGCAAGGGTCTTAAGGACATGTTGTTTCCCTCACAAGCTCTGTGTTCCTCTCTGAGAAGCCAGAGATAGCGCGTAGGATATGATTCAATGGAAAGTCTTTGTAGGAGAGAGCAGCTCTTTGAATGCGGGCTATCTGGGGATCAGCACATTTGGAGTCTGGCTGACAGTGTTTCCAGAATTACAGCTGCCTTCCTTGGACCACAAGCAGCAGACAGCACCCGGCTCCTGTCAGACAGAAACTATCTCCTGCCCTAGTTCTGGGGGAAAAAAGCCTTCACGTATGGAAAATAGTTAAGGCTTGAGCCCTCAAACATGTCTAGATTGTATGCTGGGCATTTTTACGGGGCATACAGGCTCAGCTGATAGCAAAAGACAGATACTATCCACTTGGGCAGGCTCCAAAGTTCATGTGAACAGCTGGCCAGTGTTTGGCACTGTTGTTGCTTTCTGGGTGGTCCAGTAGGAAATTCCCCTGGATCACAGCACAGTCCCCTGAGCTAATGGTCACACCGATAGGACCAGCATCTGGGAGAGTGAACAAGGCATGCAGGCTTTCATGGTTCAGTCTTAGGTGGAAAACTGAAGCAAAGACAGATTTCCCAGAGAAGCCTGCTTTCCAAAAGCAAAAGCAAAACCAATGACCAAACCAAATGGGACAAAACCATAAAAGCAGAGAATGGGTGGATTGTGCTGATAGGCAGCTCTCTGTGTGCATCTCACTAACTGATGCTTCCCTGCCCTCTTGGCATGGAAGTTGAGCCTCTTTAAATACGTGTTCCTTTGCTGGTATTATATCATACTAAAGTGTGATGCTAGGAAGTGCCCAATATCTTTTCTTACAAAGGTGAAAAGAAATTTACTGTGTTGGAATTCAACTTCTGTACATACCACTCTTTGACACTTTACTTGACCTCTCTGTGTCTGTGTTTTATCATCTGTAAAAGATGGTGCATGTAACACCCTCAATGATTTGTTGAGAAGTCTCAAATGAATTCATGTATTTTTGAGAGCTGTTTGCACACATATACACACATATAAGTGTGTGTGCATATATCTCTCAAAAAAGACATATATGAGTACACACATACACACACACACACACATATGCATTGAGGGAGTTTAGAATAGTGCCAGGCATAAACTTAACCTTAAGAAATTACATTATTTAATAATATATAGATATAGATATAGATAGATAGATAATTTGAATAACAGGAATAATTGTGTTGTACCAATGGTGGTAAGAATGGAGGTATAACGCCTGAGCATGCAAGCACGCTGATGGTGGTAGAATGTAGGTGGAGATGGGTGGATTTCTTGGGGACTGCTGGACAGAGTGTAGCCTAACTGATGGGTTCCCTATCTCAAAAAGTAACTTGGGAGCGCCTGATGTTGACCTCTGGCCTCTAGATGCACATGCACACACACACACACAGAGAGAGAGACAGAGAGAGACAGAGAGAGACAGAGACAGAGAGATTATAAAGAAATGTTGTTGGTTTGTGGTATTAATGATGTAGAAGAGACAACTTCCATAATGATCTTGAGGTGTCTGAGACCCCAGGAAGATATAAAGTAGACACAGCAGTGTTGTTCAGGTCCAATAATCAACCAAGAGACAGATGGTGTGAGTCAAAATGTTTTCATGGAGTTCACAAAGAGCACAGTAATCTTGGTGTAATATAGCAGACAGCTGTGTGAAGCAAAATGCAACAGTTTGGGAAAAGATTAATTTTTGCATTTTACCCCAAAGTCAATTGCAGGTGAATATTTAAGAGTCAGATACACAGAAAATTAAAGAGCATAGTGTAACCAGGAAAAAATTGAGAATTTATCAAGCATTTGGGGCAAGTTTACTTTTCTAAGCCTATACTCAGTAGGAGGATATTAATATATAATGGCATTGGACAAATATGTTTGAGTATTCACATTTTCATTTTGATGCCTTTGAGCTAAATCAGGAAATTGATTTCCAGTCACATAGATATTACCTTCAATAGACACTCTTTGTTTCTCTGGGTCCTTCAAGTCACTTAGGTGCTGTGTGATTTGTGATGCTCATTGTGAAAAGAAAATTTGTTCAAAGAACAGGAAAAATTATCATTAAATGTGCTCATTCCTATTCTCTTTGGGAACTTTAGTATATGGCCATGATGTTTTTAATTTTCTATTTAATGCCATTGTTAACAAATAAAGGGAAACTAGCCATTTCATCCACTAGCATGTGTTCTCCTACTCATCTTTATACTCTGTGACGCTAGTTCTGAATGCTACTAGTAGAGCCTCTACATTGTATGTGGAACTTCTGAAGCTGTGCAGTTGTGACTCTAACATTCATGTGTATTTCATTAGGACAACAGTTGGTACAAACCCAACTGTCCTTATTTTCTAGCACTTTCTATTAACACTCTGCTTTGAGATTTCCAATACATCAGGATTCAAAGGAACACGAACTATGTATGGGCTGCCATATTTATCCATAATTACCAGAATTAATGATTGCATAACACACAGAAATGTAAACAGAGATGACAGAGTTCCTTGATTTTTTACTCTTCTTGGAATTCCATGCTTTTTCTCTGTGATCTGCATAAATCCAACATAGAATTATTACTATTTATTATATTTATGTGTGTGTTTGTTCATTTGTTTGTGTATGTGTATTCATGAGTGTGGGTGTCTGAGGAGGCCAAAAGAAGTCATATTCTCTGAAACTGGAGTTACAGATAGTTGTGAGCCTGACTTAGGTACTAGGAACTGAACTTGACTCCTCTGCAAAGCAGAGTGTACCTTTAACCGTGGAACCATCTCTACAGCCCCAAAGCCATTCTTGCTAGAGTAGAAAGTACAGCATCACAGTAATACTGGTGTCCCATTCCCCTCATACTTCCTTCCACAAATAACTCAGTCCTCATGCAGCACCTTTGCCTTGCTTTTCCTGAGAACTTCCTTTTATTTCCACACATCTGGTTCCTTATACAGTCATGCATATTGGGCATCATGCATGTTACATGCAAAGTGTCAAGCCCGCAAAAATGGACATGAGCTATCTTGTCCTACACAACTCTCTTCTGCGCATGCACAAGTGGTTTTTACCCTTTAGAACTCACTGAAAAGCACAAATTAATTATCACATTATTTAGAATTTCAAGATGGCAACATCAAGGTGGGTAATAGGTATGAAGTCCTCTGTAGCCTCTGTGACAGGTCACACTGGGAGTAACCAATGACCCTAGCTCAAGTTCTGTTGCAGCTGTTTTGGCTGCAAATCAGTGAGCTCCCCTTAGAACATCATCAGTACTTAAGAGTTAAACCCTGTTCTATGATTTATACAAGGCTAGGAAGACTGTCTTTTATAACATTTTATATCCTTTCTTCATCTTCAATGGATTATCCAGTATTGTGCCTACAAGGCAAGTAACTTTGGGATAAAGGTGTTAGTTATACCCTTATGTAGCCAGGCTTAGGACCTGACTTAAGGAATCCCTTACACTGGATGTTAATATTTGTTAGTCCACTTTCAGTTCACAAACCCCTTTTTAATCAATTAACAAAGAAACAAGGTGCCCTGGTTAATATTTATTATTTTCTTATGGAAAAAATTATATCTACAGTCCTTGCTTTTCTAATATGCATAAAACTTCTGTACATGACTGCAAACCATACTATCTCAGTCCAAGGAAGTAGAAGGTGCTCGATCTCCTCTTTACATATCTGCCACAAAGATGCTTTCCGACGTGTGAAGCCACGGATTCCGAACACTGCATATTTTGTGTGTACAGGATCCAAGTCTTACATATGTGAACACTTAGCCCTCACCAGCAAAACAAAGAGACTCACAAAGAATGATTTGGGAACATGTAACCCAGGCTTGCTCACCCTGATAACAGCAAAGAGATACAGAAAAGAGACAAAAAAAAAAGGGCTTGCCCCATTGCTGACTCTACTTCTCTATGCTCCAAACCCTGTGATGACCAGGTAGGATGGTATGACGAAAGACTGGCAGCATATGCTGGTTATGAGTCCAGCGGATATGCAGCTTGTATCCCAGGACCCAGAATCTACGCAGCCAGAAAGGAAATGCTTGCAAACTCAAAAGGCTTTCCTAGAGCAAGGAGATGAGTAGGCTCTGGAGAGCTGACTGTGATGTGCATATACTCAAGACTGAACACAGGAAGGACAGACTGGAAGGCATTTAGGCCAAATATTGATGAATTCAGTCAAATTTAAAGGCACCGGAGTCTGGTTTCCTAGATATAGGATGAGGGATAAAATAGTGTGGTCATTTTCCTTTTGCAGAGACAATGCCCCTCATGGGAGAAAGAAAAGTCAGGGAATGCAACCCTCCCAAGGAAAGAGAGGGGAGGTGATCTTGGGTCACTAAGGGTAAAGGTAAAAATCTACTCAATGGAGCTAATGGTGAGAGGAAATATGGAGAAAGAAAGAGGAGCAAAGACGAACGGAAGACAAAGCAAGCTGGTGACTTTGGGGAAAGCCTTTCTAGTGCACAAGGCTCTGTATATGCTAGTGAAATTACTTGAAGTCAATTGAACATTAGAGAAATTAGAAAGAAAATAAGCGGTGATTTAATTTGAACTGGTGCAATTTTTCTCTTTGGCTCTGGGTGATAAAAATGCCATAATTTACTCTGTGATGAGAAGCTCAAAAGACAAACACTTAATTGAAATAGGTTGACACCTTTCCTAAGGGTAGTCATTTTAGGATGGGATTGAAGGCAAGGAAGGAAAGATGGAAAATGAAGCAGAGAAAGATTGATATCTCACTCATCTATTTCCAATCAAAACCAGCTCGAGCTGCTCGGAGGGAGCTCCAGTGATATGGTTGCCAAACAAACTATAGAGCAGTTGACTTGCTGTGATCCACAGAGAACCGACCAGCTCTAAAGGCAAGCAGACAAAGGCGAGAACAATCTCCTCAGCAGAACTTCTCCAAGGGGCTATGGTTTCTGTGTTCATCAAGAAGCCTCCAAGTCCTAGAAATTTGGAGGTAGTCAGAATTGATTTAATTCCTTTTTTTTTAACCATAAATCTCATTTCTGAAAATGATTAACAGAGGCAGAGACATCAGTGGTAAAGTCTGGATCAGGGGAAATGCTGTCAGCGTATTATCTAGATAGATTAGAAAATGAACACTCCGGGTTCTCTGAAGGAGACTAATGACATTAAGTCAAGATGAAATAGAAAGGAACGTTGCAAAGGCTCAAAAATCATAAACCATGCGCTCACCCTGACAGAAGTCCCTCGGCAACTTTCTGAACTGGAAGGCAACCAGGAACTAGTAGGAGAGTATTTTCTTAGACCTCAGTTGCAGTCCCAGGCTTGTGTATGGGATTTGTCCTTTAATTTGGGAAGGCTTTGCCAAGGTTCTGACATCTGTGTGACAGTGTAATCCTTCTGCCTGAAGCTCATGGTGCAACCAATTACACACCCAAAAACCTACAAAACAAGGGCAGCTCACTGAAACAATAAATGAACACTGGAGATTCTTCCACACTGTGCAGCCAGCTGATTGTCCAACTGTCACAATTCCAGTTCCCTACAGAAACAGGACAGCGGTGGTCCTGAAGCCAGTGGTGGCTAAAACCAACGTCCTTTGTTTAAATTCAGATCAAATGGTGAAGCAAGTATATAAATTCCTGCCAAATAAAGCTAAAGCAGGCCTTCTGCTCTGCTTAGGAGTAGGAACAATCTGTACATCTGCTTCACATGTGGCCCATCACTTGATCACTTAAACCATGTCTCCATTGGAAATTCACATGTGTGTGCACGTGCAGGCACATGTACATGCATACACACACACACACATACACATACACACACCAGAAAAAGAGAGAGAGAGAGAGAGAGAGAGAGAGAGAGAACTATGTTATAAAAATACCAGGTAGAATAATGTCAGACCTAAGTACCTGTTTTCTGTACTTGGCCTGTGATATTGTTTAGTAGAAGCTATTCTGTTCTGACACAGCCTATATACTTCAAGGATGAAGAAGAGCCCAGGTGGAAACCATTTCTATCATCCTATGACCAGGCATGGTGCTACATACCTATAATTCTGCACTCAGGAAACTGAGGCAGGAAGGTTGCTGCCTGGGGTCTCACGTGAATACTTTTAGAAGCTTAAACAAAGAGGAAGGACACCCTGTACTAACAGCAAGTGGTTCTTATGCAAGGAGCCTTGGAGTCCTTATCCCCTGGGGTTAGGGTGCTGACCTTGTGCCTATATTTGAAATGTTCTCAATCTCCCTAACTGCACATCACAGATTTTTTTCTTTTTATAAAAAACAGGCCTACAAAATTATAATTCAAGGTAAATCTATCCTGTTTAAGAGTTGGGATGAGCTATATGAAAATTAATTCCCTAACCCTCCCTCCATCTTCTATGGCTACACGATAAGGAGATAAACATAGACTTTCTCTATCTCAGATTCTCAGAATTGCAACATTCAATAGCTAGATGGATAGTTGGGAGGGTTGCTAGATACTTGCTGTTTAATTCTTCCGTGTCTGACTTAAAATTTTGAGGTCATTGTCTTTCTTCTGACACCTCTTACTACATCAACACCCCATTATATCATTACCTACTCATGAAGCAACTGCACTTTTACATTTTGCAGGATAATGACTCTTTTGTATTTCAGTTTTTATCATAATATAAATCTTGAATTGCAATTTGCATATCCTTTGTTTAGAAAAAGAGAACCCCTATTTAAGATTTTTGTCATTTTAATACATAGGTTTTAAAGTGACTTTTAAAAAAAAAGAAAAGAAAGAAATGCACAAAATATTCCAATTTATTCTTCAACTGAATCTGATTCCACCTCTGCTGCTGCGTCAATAAATTAGCAAGTGTCCTGAACAATACGTCTCTAACAGCAGTGGCCCAAATGCTCAGTCCTCTATGCCAGTAGGCTGTCTGCTGTTAGAAGTCTAGCTGCAAATCCATAAAGACAATTTGGACAAGACTATCAGAGTGATGAATACATACATACACATGTAATCCATATGTGTGTAGTGTTATTTAATTTAGTTACTTCACATGAAAAATACACAGCCTCCTCATCTTCAGGAAGTAATCGAGGAAACTGGTCACCATGGCAGGCAGACCTCCTACCAGAATCGTGAGCGTGCTGATAAGAGACAGAGCACAGTACAGCAGCATCTGGTCTACCTCCAGGTAGCTGAAGGGAACAAAGGAGCAAGGCATAGCATTCACCATGCATTCCACCCAGCACACAGGGGCTAACAAACTGCTGCTAATAAGGGAGTGACTGAAAGCACAAAAGAGACCTCAGGACTTGTGTCTCTAATCTGCTCCCAGGGGTCAGGATGACTTTCCCAGATTCCTGTGTCACCGGATAAAGAAGGAACAACTTCTTTCCCTTTAAACTCCTTGATTTTTCAGTTGTGGCTCCAGTAACATAAAGCAGACCAACAAAAGAAGAGTCACAAGTCTATTTAATACTAGTCAGTAGGTGAAGTGCAAGCATGAGGCCTGCATCCAGATCCCTGACACCCACGTAAAAGTTGGCCATGATGGTATATACCCATAACTCCAGTGCTGGGTTGGAGACAGGCAAAGATAGGGGTATATCCATGGCTTACTGGCCAGCCAGCTAGCCTAGATGAATGAATGAGCTCCAGAGTCTGTGAGAGACCCTGTCTCAAAAAATTAGGTGGATAGCAAAGAGAAAGATACCAGGGACTGACAATCACTAGCTTCCACAGAGACATGCATAGGTAAGTACATGCACACATACACATGTATACACTACACACATAGACACAAACAGACATACACACATAATACAAACAAAAGAATATGAATAAATTCCTATCCTCTGTTGGCTAGCTGTTTCTATATCAGCAAATTACTGGATGTATTGAAGTCTTAACCTCCTCCTTTATCAAATGAGGGGCAGTAAAACTGCACTTCTGTTAAGATCGCACCTGACAGCGCCCAAGAAACACCTGTTTAACCCACCTTATTTTGCTACACACGTTCACCTCCATTCCTACCACCTCACCTCCTTCTTGTTTCTGGAGAAATTGAAACATTCATGTATGTCTTCAAAGAAAGACAGGATGAGGTAAAAAGAGCCTATGGGAAGAGGACCAAAATAGCCAGAAAGTTCAGTCTAGCACATGAAGGTAAGTGCCTCCCTTTCAGGCCTTCGGCCTCCACTTGACCCTCCCCTTGGACCAGGACATGCTCCCTGGACACCCCAAGAAGTCCACATTTGGCCAACCTGCCTGACAGTGACACTGCAGGGAGCTTTGCAACCCCCCATAAACATAGGCAATTAAGCCCCTGAAAGCTTGTAGGCTTATTGCCCAGTAAACTCGCAATGAATAGCAACCTTAATAAATGTTATAAATCTCACCTCAGAGCCAACAGGAAATTCAAACTTTTGCATGTGTGGGAGCCAAAGTGCTGCTGAAACAAAAGGGAGGTTTGAGGACAAGGAGGACATTGTGCTCTGCCCTCCTTCCCCAGGCAGCTCCAGAGAGCCCCAGGCCTGGGAAAGGCCCTTAATTGTATTTTGTGAGGCAGTTCCCTGGCCATCCTACTCTGCCTTCCTTTACCTGACTTAACTCTTTCTCATCCCTGTGGTCCAAGGGGCAATTCACGCACAAACATCTCCGATGTATTGAAATAAATGATGGAAAGATTTGATGGGGGATAAATGATAGAGATCAAGTGACTTTTTTAGGTCAATGTTTAAGTCAGAAGCAATTTTGGAAACTTAATTAAATCCTAAAACTGAAATGTAAACTCAGCACTATTTTTTTTAAAGGAAGTATCAAAGAAGAGAAATCAGTGGCTATTTTGATCCACGCCCTCACAAAAGGGTGTTAGTTTTAATAAACAGTCACAATTTAGGGTTGTTATGAACCATAAGGCACCCTCCTGGCCGTGTTTCCAATTTCCTCCTTTGCCTTTACTGCCGTTATATTAAGGTCTGTGCAGAGGCAAAATGTTTATTAAAAAAGGTGAGGAGAGCAATATTCCAGATTAGATTATTGCACCTGTCCTAACTGCTCAGCAGCCAATCAGAGCGATGCATGGAGGGTGAGGACCATCAGCGTGCCTACCTCCCCGGCTGTGGCAGGGGAAGCGTAGCCTGTGCTTTCAAAGTTGAATGCAGATTAGCTGATTTTAATTACTGACTTCTGAATATGGAATACATTTTCCAGTCACAGGGAAGGGTGAATAAATGCACCCGGAGCCTCCTCCATGATGGAGATAATTACACTGGGACTGAAAAACATCTTGGGAAGCAAAGAGCGATGAGGGTGGAACGATTTAGCCAGGTCTTCCCAGTTGTCCTTTATGTCTGATGTGGCTTCAAACAAGAATACAGATCTCTCTCTCTCTCTCTCTCTCTCTCTCTCTCTCTCTCTCTTTCTCTCTCATGGTCCAGTTTGGGTGTAGAACTTCTTCTAGAATGAAATGGAGGGGAAGGTTCAGCATGCTGGAAATCCTAGAACACAGTCCTCACACAGAGGAATCCCATTAAAACAGCACAGCCTTTGATTCTCTTGAGAGTTTCTTTAAGACAATAGGCTTTCTTAAAGGGAATCCTCGGGGACTTCCAAACCCTTTAATTGTTCTGAATTTCTCTAATTGTAGGAGCTGTTGAAAAGTACCTTTATATATTGAGCGAATTGTCTGTATTCCCCAGTGTCAACCATGTTCCTCTAAAGCCTTCCCTTTTATGCTGTCAGGTATACAATGTTTCTATTCCAAATCACTGTGGTGAATGGGACTTTACCGAAAACCTTATTAGTGTTTAGGATGTGCCCTAGGACTCTGGCATTGCCCAGTTTGAGCAATAATAAAGCACACCATGGAAGCTTGTTTTAAAATCACTCGCACAAGTATCCATCTTGTCTGCTGCCCTAGTCAGTCTTCCACTAGCAAAAATTCTGTAGTTGGGCGGACACTGTCAGAAATCAGATTCATATCTCACATCACAAGGGCCAGTTGCACATGCAAATTGTACATTTTCAGTGGCCTCCAAACATTAAAAGTTGCAGATGAAATTAATTTTAGCAGTATGTTACCTGACTGTATCCTAAAAAAGAACGTTATTTTAATATATAACTGATTACAAATTTTACTGAGGTAGGTTCTTTTTTAAATAAGAGACTTAAAGGTTGGTTTTGTGTTTTGTGTAAACAGCCTTCTCATTTGAAGCGGGTGCCACTTCTCGGGCTGACTGTGATTATAGCATAGTGGCAGCTCAGCTCTGCACATACTCAGACCTTCCTAATTCTTTCAGAAGTTGAGCTGATTTCATTCTTGGTTTTATTAGCTTTGGCATCTATCAACGCTACCACTTTCCTATCAGCTCCATGTGCTTCAAAACTCCACACACCCTGGAAGCTCTGAGGAAAGCCAGGGACCTATCATGTAACAACAGGCCCTTGCAGGCTCCAGTGAGGTAAACCTGATATATCTCAGTGTTTACTCTGAGAACAGAAAGTCCTCTTCATTTAAGATGCCTGCTTTCTTCATGTGGGTCCACGAAAGTACCGATCAGAGCATGCAAGGAGTAAGGGCTCTTGCCTGGGAAGGCAAAAAGCAAAGTATCCTGTCATATTCTATGATAGTCTTTTCTCAAGGCTTGGGACTAGTTCCTCTGGTCTCTGGCCCCTCCCTACAGACTTTCACCAACCCACGGCTTTGCAGAGTTTGTCTTTGGGCTGGTGTTCCTCTCTGGGCCTCCTGCTATGTGTTCAACCTGACAGACCCGTCACTGCAAACAGCTCAGCCCCCACCATGAGGTAATCAAGAATGCTGCAGGTAGCTTTTAAGTACAAACTTTAAGACATATATTAAATTCTCAGAACATATGCTTTTTATGCTCTCTTCCCACGCACCCCAATCGCAAAAGAATGGAAGCATCTCTGTAATTGCTTCCCCAGGAGAAAAAAATATGGTCCATGAATGTGATGTTTAACCTCCATCAGTACAAAAAAAAGTCATTGTACAGCATAAAATTGCCTAGAAGGTCAGCTATGGAAGCAGCCTTACAAAGTAGGGACCATCTCAGTAGTAAACAGACAGCTCTTTCCCAATTTCTACTCTCAGAAAACATTTCCAAAAATGTGTTCTAGAATGCTGACCCCTTCTGACCTATGACCGAACTCCCTTTAAACTCTGCCCTGCTACTTGAGAAGCCTGTGTTTCTAAAGACTGTCTTTTGATTCCATGTTGTCTGAAACACAGCAAAGGCCTCAGACTACGAACTGTTTGGTAGGGAAGTTAACGCAAAGAAAGGGTCAAGCGTAATAATGAATGCCAAGGTCACAATTTTTATAAGGAAAGCTAATTGTGGTTTACATACTGACTTCATTTCTTTCAGCTTTGTCCAATTTTATTTTCTTTACTATTGCTATATAATTGCTGATATTTATTAATTTATTAAATATCAGACTTATGTGTATTACTGAAAAGGTATAAATTTCAAAATTTAGTTTTAGCATTTTCT
This sequence comes from Chionomys nivalis, assembly GCF_950005125.1. Lineage (NCBI taxonomy): Eukaryota > Metazoa > Chordata > Mammalia > Rodentia > Cricetidae > Chionomys > Chionomys nivalis. The sequence goes on along the minus strand of NC_080103.1, from coordinate 51,248,241 downwards.
TCCCCCTTCTAGTTGCCCAAGCATGGGTTAAATCATTGGTGCAGGAGACACTGAAATTGAACCATCTTTGGCTGGCTATTGAATGGCTAGGAGGTCAAGTATAGGTAGTTCCCCACACACACACACTACAAGAAAACATTTAGTCCCCAAATACTACTGTGGGTCTTGGCTTTTGTTTTTGAGCTCAACTTCAGGGAAGAAGGAATTTTGTCTATCTCTTCCTACTCTACCTCAGTAGTCAGTCAGCTCCCGATACACTTCCTCAGTGAATAGATTCTGAATGAAAGAATGGGCAAGCAGAAAAGTAAGGATGAATCCTGGGAAGAAGAGCTCTTCAGAGAAGCAGAGCTCCTAGATTTATATACACATTCTCTTCCAGTAAGAGGCTAGGAAGGGCTTATTTGAACAACCCACAGGATCCTCTTCTATCTTGTGACGTCAGCACTCGGGGTCAGCCTTCTCTCACCTCACTAACCATCTGAACAAAGAGGGAATTGTGTCTCTAAGAGTCACACATTCTCCTTGTGTTGGGGAGGACTAATGACCCCACCAGAATCTGTTTTGCAAGAATGTGTGCCCCTCCTGTTGTTTTCTTACCTGGAGTCATCTGTCTGAAGGAAGAAGGTAGCCACCACCAGCCAAGAACAAAAGGCGCCACCTCCAAAGGGGCTGAGGCCCTGCCGAGCTGTGACAAGTGATTAAACACAGAGCAGGACCATGCCTCAAGAATGCTTGCTCTCAGCTGCTCCCCTTGACCCCGGGGAGACCCGGGTTGCCATCAATTCCGCACCAAGTGAGGCTGTGTTTTTCAATTGAGAGGCAGTCAGGGGGACAGAGACAAACACCTTGGTATGTCAACCTTGAAGTCCCACCTGGAGGGTGTGCGCCTTTCACAGTTTAATAGTGGACAGAATGTCATGGTGAGGACCCGGGTCAGGTGGTGAATGAGGCAGCCATGGATCCCGAAAGAACAGATGTCATGGTGACAGCTGTAATATCTAAGACTTATTTTTCTTCTTCACCAGCAGAACAAGCCAATAACAGGCAGCAGATCTGGCCCTATGGAGCGAGCACTGCCTTTTTTTTTTTTAATGTTTTTTATCAGTGTGTGGACGTGGGCTGTGCAGTATTAATTACACTGCATGGGTTGCATCCAAACAGCCTGATGTTTGATGCAGAGAGAGAGTAGCATGTGTGCCCCAAGTAGGCCTTTAACCACTAATTAAAACAAACTACCTGCTTGGCGCTCTGGTCTCCAAATTGTTCTTAGTTCTCAGAAGAATCTGGCTTCTATCAAAAACAATTTTGGGGGATTATATTCCCATCCATTATCCCTGCCTTTACCACCCGCCCAAGCCTCCCATGTTCCCCTCTCCTCTTGCTCTCTTTTAAGCGTGTGGCCTCTTTTTCCTTTGTTGTTGTTACCTGTGTATGTGTCGGTGGGCATGTTTCTAAACCCTTAGAAATAACCTGCCCAATCTATATAATGTTACCTTGTGTGATGTCAGAACTAACTACTTGCTATTGACATCCAACCAGGGTTCTCTTCCCTGGCTTTTTTTAAAAGCCTGCCAGCAAATTGGTCTACAATTAATTACAAAGTAGTCCTCTATCAATAGCTTAGAGTCCAGGATATCATGATTATGAATATGCCACAGAAGTTTTAAATGGCCCAATATATGGGCTAGTCTGTGAGACTACAGATTTTACTTATTTATAAATGGAAGAAAGCGCCCAGCCTAACAAGGGACATAGTAGGCACTAAATAAATACTAAATAAATGAACTGTGCATGTTTCGGGGCTGCTTTGGAGCCTCATTTAATATCACATTCTTAATGGTTTACTGACTTGCCCCCCACACGCACTTTTTTTCTAAGCTTACATACCTTTCTGCCTTTCTCTATTTTCACCTTGCTAATTAATCCTGTCCTACATAATATGATACACTGGGGTTTTTTATTTGTTTGTACTTAAAATATATGAGAAGCAATAAAAGTAAATTAAATACCACAAGTTAAAAGAATTCTTAAGAAAAAAAAAACCACAACAAAGTGCCAGCATCGTTTAGACTAGACTTTCACATGCCTTTCCCATCTCAACCTTGGGGGAAACAGGGTGAGCATCCCCTAATGAGCCTGTCTGTGTTCCTAACCTGATGACTTTGCTCCACCAATTGGATCCCACAACAAGCTGACCAGTCACAGCTTTTATTATGGAGATCTGAGTTCAGTTGAGAGACCTTCCCTCTAAATATGGTAGGTAGCAATTAAAAGTCTCCAGAAACCAATCTCTAACCTTCACATGAACTCGTACACACACAACCTCACACAGACACATGAATACACACACACATGCATAGCATCTATGCATGCATATCTCCCCCTCCTTTCTCCTTCTCCCAACACACACACACATATACACAGACACACAGTCACACACACAAATCTAAATTAAACTTCTACTAGAGGTATCATACACACATAGAAAGCACAAAACGCATTCTTAGAAAATTTAAAAATGAGCACAAGAAGAAAACTGGCAACATAAAATCCATAGCTCATTCACACAGTCCAAATGCATGATGTAGGCCCCAACGGTGGAGTCACAAAGAGGGCATGAATGAGATGGAGTGGGGCTGTGGAGTCAGCGGCCGAGGATACGGAGAAGCACCAGGAAGTTGAAACTAGAACTGCAGTGAAATAGAACCGTGAAGCAGCTCCAAGGACTAGGCAGGGGAGGAAGAGAAAGGGGGAAAGACGAGAGAGAGGAACTGGAGTAGAGTTTTATATTCATAACCAGCCTATTCAAAACCAATAGAGGAAGGAACTTTAGGAAGGCAAGTTTGAGTGCATGGAATTGACAGAGTTGAAACTTTCAAATAACGTTGGGGAAAAAAAAAATCCCTGAACTCCTGGGAGCCTCTTGACAAGAGCCCCTCCCGCCTACCTGTGGGTGGCCTGAGCTAATCATATGAGCGATTAGAACAAAATGTAGCAGGTCACAGCCTGGGTGAGTCCTAGAAACATAACCAAACATGCAGAGTTAAGAAGAAGGAAGCAGAAGGCAAGGCAAGGAGTCCTCGGTGGGATGAAACCCAATTTTAAGCCCCCAGAGCGCAGCAAAGCCCGCTATTCATTAAGGGAGGTCCCAGCAGCTATTTTCTCAGGAAGCTCACACTCACATTAATGAATGAAAGAGAGAATTTTAATGTGCACCTCTGAGAGAAATAAGACCCCCCAAAAGTTCATTCCTCCGGTCCCTCTGGGTTTTCCCCTCCTTTCCCCCTTTTCTGGTGAATAGTAATGAGGGCTGATGGTTTGTGGAGACAGAACCTCTGAACCAGAGAGTTCCCTGCTTCTGTGACCCGTGCTTTCTCGCAAGCTTCTATCTAGGACTCTATGTTCGGGTTCTCTGCAAGAAGGCCTGTGGGAAGGACAGTCAGGAGAGCCTATCTCAGTCACCACACCTTGAGAGCAAGCTTGCACACATGCCCCAACCTTGCCAGTGGGCTCCCAGAGTGTCAGTCTAAACTCTTAACCTTCCCGGATCTCTGTCTGTCCAAAGGGAAGGATAAACTCCTGCCAGACTTAAGAGAATGGCTTCAACAGCAAACCAGAGGTCAGGATGTCCATCTTAGTTGCCCCCAACTATCCCCAAACTTGTGGAAATTCTATTTGTTTACATTATAAATGCATTATATGAGCTAATTATATGATCACAACTCACAATTAAAAACAAACACAGTTAGAAGTTTCAAAGACTTTCAATATCTTTTCTTTAATCATTCACCCAGGCTCAAAATATGCATTTTTCAGATTAAAGCATTAAAGTTGCTAATTATATTCTCAGAACTAACAATTATTTCTTTACCCTTTTACTACCTTCTTCTGGAAACAAAAAATGTCAGCACTGATTTAATTTTTTGTTATTATAGGATTAAAAGAAGTTTCTAAAAATGCAATTAAATTTGCCCTGTAGCTAGACCGACTTTCCTATCGCATCTGAAGCCTCTTCCCTGAAACAACAAGCACACACACACGAAAAAAAAAAAAATTAAAATTTTTCCCTAGTTTTGCGACACAATCTTTCGGTGATTATCTCCACTAACAACTGAACCGTTTTAATGAAACTCCCCGCACGTCAAGTCTGGTGAAAGGTAGAACATATTAGATTAATAAAGAAAATGAAAGTTAAATTGACTGATGGAGCACGAAGGCCTGCCTGTGTCATGCATGCGTTCCTCACCTTTGGGATCCTAGTTCAACTTCAGCCGGAGGCCCTAAGTGAAAAGTTCAGGAGGCTTGAGCACGTCCCCACTTAACACATCACAAAATCAATTATTTCATAGTGGCACACTTGGTAACCTCTGCTCAGATAGAATCAAGTTTTGTTCCCACCGGGGATTCACCAATTATCTATTCAGTGAATGGTTTTCAGAGAGAGAAGAAACACTTGCCATCAGCAGAGGGAGTCTGTGCCTAAGATGGGTATCTTTCCGTGCCTGATGTGTTTCTGCATTTGTCACGTGCGGGACTGGTACTGTGAGACTTCGGATGGATTTATCACATTACCGGGATGCTTGATGGGACACCGGAGCATGATTCAGTGCCCAGAGTTAGAGCGAAAGCTCTGTAGCACAGAAATCCAAAATGAAGTCTGCAGGAAAAAAAAAAAAAACAGGGAAGGGGGTAATCAAGTGTGCAGATGCTACAACGCATCTGTCTTGCCTGATTTCCAATAAGTCAGCACAAATAAAATTTCTGATAATTCAGCACAATTTCCTTTTACTGGCTATTGACCTGGGCCCGATTCAAAGCAGGAACCAAAGAAGGGCGCCACGGATGCTGATTCCAGGATTGGGACAAAGGTCAGACTGGAGACAAGCGTAGTTTATGAGGCTGCTACCACTCACCATCTCCCAGAACTCTTACTCTCTCAAGGTCTCTTTTTCTCTTCAGAAGCCAGAAAGCCTCAAGACATCCATAGTGCTTATTTTTCTGTTGTAGAAAACTAGCAATGTCTGAAACTTGAGCAAAGAATCAAAGTTCTTGACAAAGTATATTAGAAATTCTCTTTCATTTCAAAGTTTTAAGGATTTAGTGCCTGAACACTAGATCTCATGATGACCACTGCCTGCCCCACCCCTACACACCCGGAAGTGGGAATAAACTCTAATTCATATAGAGTATAATCATGGTAGAGCCTTTTGAGTCAACCGATAGTGAGCTATCACTCTCTGTCTTTTGGGATTACCTTCTTCTCAAGAATCATTGCCTATCAAAGATGTCAAGTCAGGAATAATGGAGAATGGCATGTTTGGGTTATGAGGACAGTTTCTAGAACCAGTTAGATCTAGCTTCACATTCTGCCTCATCCTAGTTATCAGCTGTATTGTATCAGATATCATCAGTTAAACTATTTACACCTTCTCGTCTTTTTCCTCCAGATGAATGTACTGAGACGGCTCAACAGGAAAGGCTCTTGTCACCAACACTGATGACCTGAATTTGAGTTCTAGGATTCACGTGGTGGGAAGAGAGAATGGATCTCTACTCCCCACTCTCTGACCTCTACACCCCTGCTGCTGTGTGCACTCTCCCACAAAATAAATGAGAAAATAAATAGGCATAATGGTTTGAGGATTACTATTGGGATTAACAATATAAGTAAATGTTGAGCACAATACTTAAGACATTCTCTGATAATTTTACTTGTTTTCAAGGCAGTGATAGCTATTATTGTTATTATATTCTTATTCATATAGAAGAATTGGGCATGCCAATACTGAAGATGACTAAGACTGGCCCATGCAATTTTGAGTTGAGAGAACTAATAGATGGATGAGGTGAATAGTGAATGAGCTTGAAGCCCAAAGGCAAAGGTGTAATGGATTTGAAACAGGCATCAATCTTGCTGCAAAGGATATTAAGTCAGCCCTCAGTTGTCTGTGCTAATAGAGGGGAGAAGAAGCATCTAAAACAGTAGCTGACTCAACAAGCTGCCGTTTTGTTTCTAATTGAAATCTCATAAGAGGCATAGACACACAATTTGTCAGATTCTGCTCTCTCTCTTGGCTCTTGTTCTGGCCCTGGTTCCTGGAAGATTCCTGGAACTCATCTCCATCTCAGAGAACTTAACCATCCTGAAAGTATCCACACCACTGTCACATAGGCCCTTAGGTCTGAGCCATGAGAGGGATTTATTGAGACTCAACCCCACACCCATTGCTCAGCTACTCTCTTACTCAAACGATTACCCTAGTTGCCTAACACATTATTTTAGGGCCAGAAAGTCTGCCCATCCTAAGACAAAGCTTCCTTTTAAATACCTCTTCATATCCTAAAGGTCCAATCTACAGAGATAATCTTCTTTAGCAAGTATAATAACTGTAGATATTCCTGGGAAAAATAGAATTCTAGTTTTCCTGTAGGTCCTACTTAGTATATAGCACTATATGTTCTATCCATGTTTCCAGATTGCCCCATCAAGATACCCAGCATTCATGGCTTAAATGTGGACTTTTCTTTTGAATCTCTGAGTTCCAGTTTTCTACTCTCTGTTCTTCCCCTCTCCCATGGCAGTTACTTCCTCATGGTGTTTTCAGCCCTGGCCAGCACCATAAATATAGACCTATCTCTTAGTGACGAGGCCACCTTTCCTCACTGTATGGACAACTAAAAAAGACAAGTTAGTGGGGATACAAAGAGAAAATACAGGACACCTTCAAGCTGCTTATTCTTTGGCATGAAGTTCAGGCAGAGTGCAAGTTTGAGAGGAACTTTAGGTCAATATCAACCTTCCATGTCCTCTTTCAGGCTGACTGCCACAAATGTTTGCCTCTTCCTTTTGCTCAGAACTTAATAGAACAGATAGCAAAACTGTAAAGATTTGACAGAAATTCATTCATTATGCAAATAATTATTCAACAATGATTTATTAATTCATTCACACTGCAAATATTTATCACAGCAGGTACTGTCCTAAGTCCCAGAGGGAGAGAGAGAGAGAAGTTGAAATCGATGCACAGACACATGGTTCTAACCAGAGTGCAGTTTTGTACCCACAGGATACTTTGCAAAGTCCACAGAAAACTTTGGTTGTTACTGCCGATTGGTGAATGTGACTGGCACCTAGGAAGCAAAGGCATTGATTAAACATTGCCTGGTAGAGGAAACCATGGGAAGCCCATGAGAGATAGGGGTTCCCAACTTCTTCAACACCAAGAATATTCCTGTTTCTTTTTGCCTACCTGAACTCTAGCGCTTTGAAAGGTTTGGGAGGATGTAGGAACAAGGAACTCAAAATTAACGTAATGTGATTTCATTTGCACATGAACACAGTACCCAGAAATTTGGAAAACTCTGGAAGATTTCATCAAGATAAGCATGTTCATAATAATACAGAGATAAAATTATCCCCACTTGAGGATTCCAGGAAGTCATGTTGGAACCTGTCATTTGTGTTAAAGCCTATGTCCTTTCTCTCAATAACCTACTAGATATTTCCCTATAGCCCAGAGGAAAATCTCCTGCAACAAAGGACTATTTAGCCTCCAATATTGTAGTACCAGAGTTGGTAACCTTGCTGGGTGGGCATCGCGAGTTACATTTGCTGTGAGAGGATGATAGGAAACGATGGTAGGAGTGAGGGGCGCATTCTGTTCCAAGGTCGAATCTAATCTGAGGTCTAAAGAGGAAAATAGCATTTAACTACGCTGGAAATGTGGATGGGATTTTGAAAGATGGAAATAGAGTTACAGGAAGGGAATAACTTTCTAGCAAAAGGAAGAAGAAGTGGAGTTTTTAAAATGTGCTTTGGTCTAGGGGGAGCCACAACAGTAAATAAACCAGAATCATTTGAGGAGCAAGATGAAAAAGTAGGGAGAAGAAGGAAAGAGGATTTTCCAGGACTCAAATCCAAGCTGAAGAAGTTACCCTTTCCTTGTCAGAATTTGTTCATTTAAGCCATCAATCTGGTGAAAGCCAAATTAAATAATACTCTTCGGTGCAAGATAACTTTATATTTGAAAATGGGGGGGGCAGGTAGGCAGCTTTTAATCGGATATCTGTATGTGGCAGGTGAGGATGTCAAAGTCCAGGGAAGGTTTGTGAGCTGGCCATGCAGAAAGAGTCTGTTATAAAAGATTTGAGATTACTCTTCCTTTTAACCTGTGCTATTTGATCTTAATTGCTATGATAAAAGTATATGAACAAATCAAGTTAAAAATGGAAAGTATATTTTGGCACGTGGCTTCAGACCATGTTCAGTTGACTCCATTGCTTTAGGTCTGTATGAAGCAAGGAAGGGTGGTGGAAGAAAACTGTTCACTTCATGGCAGCTAAAGGACAGACAAAAGGAGAAAGAGCCAGGGACAAGATACAACCTTCCAGAACGTCCATCCAGTGACCTACTTCCTCCAACGAGGCCACACTTCCCACTTTCTAATTCTTCCCCATAAAAGGGGATCAAGTTATGAAACCACACATGGATTAATCCACTGAAGAGGTTAGGCCCTCACAATTCGCTCACTTCTCAACGCTGGGAATTCCCATTGGCTGGAATGAAGCCTACAAAATATGAACTTTAGTATGCATTTCATACCTAAGTCAGAGTGCAACAGTTCTGTGGTTTCTCTGGTTCTCTTGTTGACTCCACAGGACACTACCATCTACATGTTAAACACTTTAATTGTGTTGTCTTGTTTGGCCATGATCTATACTCACTGATGGTATCTACAAGAGTTATCCAGGAGGTCAGTTGGCAGGACCTGGGGAGCCTAGTTTAGCCATTCTCCCCTGCTCCAGTAGATGAGATAGGGAAGCTGGTGTAGAGGGAGCAGCTGCATCTCCAGGCAGCAGAACACTGTTCAGACTTGTCAACGGATGATCTTCTAATTCAGCACACACACCAGGGATTCTGATGCGTGCCCTGCGGGCTTTCCAAACTGTTCTTACATAAGTGCTTGTGAATCCCGACTTTAGCCAGTGGCCATTGAGTGAAAGCACAGTTGAGAGAAGTCATGTAGGTTTGAATGCCCAGATTCTAGCATGACTATTCCTGCAATCGTCAAGTTGGGGGGCTAGTTTTATCTCTTTTCTATTCTGCGCATGTGTTCTCGACATATGTTCTTTCAGAGTCTTCCAAAATTCTATGTCCTGATGCACTGACGCACACATGAAGTTAAATTAAACTGATTTCAAGTTCCCTCTTCCCACCTTGTCTTATGCAATACCTCTAAACTATTCAAAGTGCTGAAATTTAGGTAGACAAAAAGAAACAGGGCTGTTCTTGATGGTGAAGAAGTTGGGCACTCCTGGTTCTCCTCTGTTGGTCCGTACTTAATTAGCAGTCTTCTATGTGCAAAATCAAGCTGTATAAACAAATTCACTCCATAACTTGCCTGTGCCTTATAGGAATGGTGAGATGATAAAAATCAGGAAATATGGAGAAACTACTTAAAGCAGTAGCCGGTACACAACAAGTATATCCAGTAATTGATTTCAGTAGAATTTGGTGAGACACTTGGAGCTATATTGATCTTCATACATGATCCACAGGAACTTTCACTTGAGAATTTTATGTGTATCTATTCTTTCCTTTCATTTATAGAACTATGGCCTTCTGCAGAATGGCTCTAAAATCTTAGGTAGGTTTAATGTTCACATACCCACTCTAGAACACAGACTCCCAATCAGGGGCTTAACAGTCCTCAATATCCATAAGTTTATTTCTCAAGTCTCAATGTGAATCATCCATTGCCTTATAATAAACTACCCCTTCAGTGCCAGGTATTTAAAAGACCACCATCGGTGAAACCGGTGGTTTACAATTGCTGGTCTATTCCTTCACTTTGGGGAAGAATTACATCAGCAGTATGGTGAAGCTCTTCTACAGAGAAGACTACATTTTTTAATGCATCTTGTCTATGAATGAAAATGGAATATAATAATCGTGTCTTTAAAAACACAGATCGCTCAATAGACTCCATCATTTACGGATGGAGTCCATGTTGGAAGAGGGGATAATCAAAGGGACTCTCTCTCTCTCTGAAAAAAGGCCAGCAGCTTTTGGAGTCTAATGTGTTGTTCAAATTTTCTTTTTCTTTTTTATTTACTTAACTCCACAAACAACAACAACAACAAAACCCCAGGAACACCTCTAAAAGTGAATCCCAGCAGGGAAGGGGAACACTGTGCAGGACGCATGATTGAGATACAGTCTTCTATGTTCAAACTTAATGTGCCAGTTGTTTTCTTTCGGGAGAGAAAGGAGGGGTTGCGTTAGAGAGAAAGTCCACAGCATAATTAGGAAACAATCAACACGTTTTTCTTGCTGTCCTAATTTTTTCTTCACTTTAAAATGCTCCATTGAGTTTAATTAAACTTGCCCTAGGCTTATAAGCCTAGCAAACTGGGGAACATTATTATTTTTTTTTCTTGAAACTCGCTTTCCTGTCAGAAAGGTTTTCTTCAAGCTGGCCCAGTACTGCTGAACTTCAAGGTTTCAGGGGATGTTAAGACAACGGCAACCAAATTAATGTAGATTATCTTTACTTTTTCCTATTGATCTGAGCAGAGGGGATGGGGAAGCTGAGCACTACCAAATAAGCAGTTCTGGTAAAGATGCTTGCTCTGGAAGGCGGAGAGGAATAGATGGTTTTGTGTTGCTCTGAGGGAAAGGGAGAAAGCAGGCTTACCCTTGATGAATAATCACTGTCATTTCAATGGATTGCTGTTAAGAATGCCCTTTCTTCTCTTCATCTTGATGCCAGCATCTTCTTTGTCTTTGGGAAAAGCCATATCCCTTTCCTAGTGCGATAGTCATCTGCTTAGATCTACTTCCAGAAGGAATGCTTCCCCCTCTCCTCTCCGTGGCACAGGGGTTGACAGGTTTCTGACTATTTGAACCAGAAGCAAAGCTCTTCTCTACCACCAGTTTCTCATTCTCCTTTTAAGGATCTTGGATCTGGTCAAAGAACCATAAAAACAGAAAGAGTTTCATATAAATCACTATCATATGAAGACCATGTAGAGCTTGTCTGTGACTCAGATTCCTTACAGTGCCCCAGATTCCAGGATAATTGGTGTTTCAGTAGATTTGTAGGTTCTTTAGCCTTTAGCTTCATCATTTGTTACGGGGTTGCACTAACACAATCAACAGCCCTGAAGCCTAACTGACTTGCCCAGCAAAAGGTAGCATCTTGCTCGTGCTAAATGTTGCCTGGAGATTGCCTGATTCTGCATACACTCTCCACTCTTGGATGAATACGCAGCTTCTCTTTGGGAGCTTGTCGCCCCGGTGGTAAACAGAAAAGTGCTATAAAGCAACCAACCATAGGAGGGTCCCTAAATCCTCTGTGTGGGAACAGCACATGTTATTTCCGTCCTTAGCTCAGGCAAGGTTGTCATAGTTGCTAGAAGTGTTCCTCCCCTTCAGATAGGTCCTAACTGGGAGAGACCACAGAGGAGCAGCAGGCATTGGACGGCAACACAAATAGAACTTCAGTTTGGGCAAGTATTAATTGTGTGGCATGGAAAAATTCCTGCAGCTCGCTGAGGTTCAATCAGAGATGTTATAAAAAATGAATTTGGGGCGATTATTCTGTAACTAGCTATGGTCATCACTGATGGAAATTTTTGTATCTACTGCTAAGGAAAATTAAGTTTTTCTACACAAAGGCATTGGAAAAAGTCATTGCTAGATATTAAAACGGAAAATAAGGAGGAAACAACATGGATTTTAGACAAACATCTTCATTTACTACATGAAAGGTAAGTTTGATGATGAGTCAGTGGATAAAGCGAAGACTAGGAAACCATTTAGAAGGTTATTATGGTCGTTCTGGGGAAAGGCAATTGTCCTTGTTAGCTTCACTTGTCAACTGGCTGCAGTCTAGAGTTATCAGAGAGGAAAGCCTCAGTTGAAGAATTGTCTAGATCAGATTGACTTGTGGCCAAGTCTGGAGTGCTGTTGATTATCAATTGATGCAGGAGGGCTCAGCCACCATTGGCCAGAAGCATCCTTAGACAGGTGTACTGAGCTATATAAGAGAGGAGCTAACAGAAGAATAAATAAAGATTTTAATGATGGATGTTTCTCAGGGCTCAAAGAGCAAGGACCCTGAAAATGACTTCTCACAATTAGAAAAAGAGGAAGTTGTCACAGGAATAAGTAACGAGTTCTGCATATTTTCATGAGTGCTGTACATAAACTCAAAATAGTCCTAAAATGGGAGGGAAAAGGGAAAGGATTGAAGGATTATTTCAATGTCTCTAGTGGCCATGATCCAAGGAGAAGCACACTATAAAAGACAGTAATGCTCATGACCTCAAAAGAACAGGAGGTTTTACTGAGAATAAAGGAATATTGATTGACAAGACACACAGAAATTGAGAATACAAAACCCATTCCCAGTTTAAGTCAGAGGTATCCCAAGCCTGGAAAATAAATAAAACACAAAGTCATCCCAGTGAAATAGAAAGTGAATTTTTAAGACTCACTTAAGTTTCAGGTAACAAAGGAGATAGAAAATGTATTTTGTGTGTAGATTCAAGAAGTAGTGGGACTGGAGAGATGACTCAGAAGTCAAGAGCACTTGCTGCTCTTGAAGAGGATCTGTATTTTGTTCCCAGAACCCACAATGTTACTGAAAACTGCCTGTACTTCCAGTGCCAGGAGACCTGAAACTCTCTTCTGGTCTCCATGGCCACTGGGATTGTATATGGTACATACATTTAGGCACTCACAAATACACACAAAATAAAGTAAAAAAATAAGTAAGACTTTTCAAAGTGCAATTAGGGAGCTGTTTGCCTAGGAGATGTTCTGAGAATATGTTTGTGCATGTGATTCCACACATACCTCCATAATTTCTGCATGATACTAGGTCCTTTATGTTTGCTCTGGAAACTCCCCTCAATCTCATGGCAATGCTCATTCTGACCTCATTGCTCTCCTCTCTAAAGGCTCAGCTAATATTTCTACCTATGTCTAAATCTTTCAAGGCCCAGTTTGAGTCATAGTTCCGTTATGAAACACTCCCTGATTATAACCAGCTTTCTGGACTGTTCTATTCAATGCACCACTGTGCACTTTTGGAATGTCTCAATGTGGGGTGCATCATTATAAGCTGTAAATGAATCACTGTGTTGACTTTGCTCCTCTAAATAGCTTGCAAACTCTTTGAGAGCCTGATCCGTGTGGTGGCTATTATGTTGGCTTCAATTTATTGCCTCATCCTCATGCTTTGAAGGAAGGGCCTCTTGCCAACTGTAGCTATATGTTTCTGTTGGAAATCGAGGTTGCTAGTTAAAATATTTACTCCATCCCTTCTCACAAAGAAATAACTGGGTAGCCAGATCTCAATTACTACATTCGTTACCAACCCCTGCCTATCATGGTGGCTTGCCCACAGGATGACTAACAAGTGTCCCTATCTAGAATTAGCCAAGTGGAAAATGGGAAGGAAGAGAAGACTTCCTGTTTGTTTGGTTCCTATCATTAGGATGGAACTTCTCAGTTGACAATAGGCATATCTCTAGTGAGAAACACTGTATATAAACACAGAGCACATAGACATTTGATCAAACACTGTATGTGTCCTGTGCGTGCAGATGTGCATGCATGGGTGAGCACATGTGTGTATGAGCACAGGCATATGAAAACAAGGAAGATAACATCAGTTGTTCTGCAGAGGTAGCTTTTCTTAATATTTCTTTTTGAGACAGGGTCTTTTATGCTAAATAGCTTACAAACCTTTTGGACTGGAACTAACTAAAGAGCCTAAGCCAGCTAGTCAGTAAGCCCCGGCATCTGTCTCACCTTTATTCTCCAGTGCTGGGATTGCAAGCAAGCACCATTATATTCAGCTTTTCAAATGGGGATTCTGAGGGTGGAACTGAGACATTTCTCCATCTCTGTAGTCAAACATTTTTAGTGGACATTTCCATGAGATTTCTTTTTTGTTAGATTATCATTTTAGTTGGTAGTTTAGGTAAAAGAGTTTGCCCTCCGAAATTTGAGTGGTTACCATACAAAGAATCAATGTTTTGATGAAACCAGAAAGACTGATGCTCCCTTGAGTGATTCTTCTGCCTCACTACCCTTGGGTTCAAATGTTGTCTCTGTTTCCTTCCCTTGGTGAGACTGAGATTCCAGCTCCTCCTTGGTCTTGATCCTATCAGCCTTCCTTCTGGAACTGTATCAGTCCTGCTGGGTTTTAGCCTCAGAATAAGACAAAGCCATTCTCTACCCCTGGTCTCAGCCTTCTGCAAGTCTCCATGTATCCACAACCTTAAGACTCCTTTCCAAATAAGGAAATGGATAATGGATAAAACTGACACCTAAAGAGGCAGAAAAAAGGAAAAACGTAACTTTAGTGTACCGTGCCTTAAGATGCTATCCCACTCTTGATGTCTGTGTTTGCAGTATCATTTCCTTCCGTTCTGTGAGCTAACCCAGAGCCTGCCAATAAATTCTCTTCTGGTGCTTTAACTAGCCTGAGCTGTGCTTCTGTGCCTTGTAACCCGAAGAATCTCACTGTGGACGCCTGTTTTAAGTGCCTGTACCTCTCTTTACACTAAAGACTGCTGAGAACAGAGCTGTTTCAATAAAACTTGGTGATTGATTGATTAATATTATTGGAGTTACACTACCTCTCTTGGCTCAGGTTGTTCCTGATATATTCCTGGCCATCTCGATATTACATTCTTAGTCTCATATTGAAAAAAATTTATCCGGACTTTTCCTAGGAGAGGATCCAACTTTGAGAAAACAGCCTAGATTCACAAAAATAAAACAGATTATACAAACTGGAAACTTTTGGCTGAAATCACAAAGTTGATATTGGCCAAAGGCTAGATTGTTTGATGATGATTTGATCTTGAGTCCCGATAGTGCACACAATAAAGTGCTGGGTACAGCAACTTGCGAAATCTTGATAGCTAAATTAATTTAAATTGGATGAATATGTAGATCTTAAATATTTGAATACAGGAAATATGGGATGACTGTAATATGGGAGGTGTCTGTTTGGAATGTGAAGACTGGATAATCAGATAATGGGGGATCAGTTTAACTCCGTTATTGAACTGTCTTCGCTAATAGTATCTAAAGGGGTAAACAGCGTGTTAAGGAAATCTTCAAAGCATTGGTAAGAACATTAATAAATTAAACAAAGGACTTCAAGAGCTATGAGAGATATGCTGACAAAATAAAAGTTAGAATATCAGAGGGAAAAATATTCCTCAGATTACTTAGATCCCAAATGCTTAATTAGAAAGAAAAGGAAAGTGAGTAAGTAAGATAAAGTTGTCAGATCTTAAAAGGATGTTAAGGTTCTCGTTAATTACACTGGGAGGCACGGAGATACGACAGCCTGAAAGGAAGTAGGGGTACAATGGCACATGTTCAGTCACACCACGTTTTTAAAGATGGAAAATGCATGCACAATCTAATACTGCACATGACCTTGAGAATCAATAATGCGCCTAACACTTCCTCTCACTTGCTCTTGCCTGATAGAATCAGAATCACAAGCTACCCCCCTCCCCCCTCCAGTTTGGTTTGTACCTTTTAGGCAAGCATGGGATGACTATAATATGGGGAGGTGTCTGGCTGGGATGTGAAGACAAGATAAGCATAAAATGTGGATTGTTTTAACCCTGTTATTGAACTGTCTTTGCTAACAGTATCTAAAGGGGTAAACAGCATGTTAAGGCTTTAGGCACAAGGATTTGAAGACCAGCGTAAGCTGAATACATTAAAATGGAATATACTATTTTGCAGCAGCATAGACCCGATCCTTCTGTGAACATTGAAAAGAAGACTGGTCATTTTCTGTCTGAAAAGTGATCTTAAGAACTCTCTTTTACTAAGAATATGGCCTCAGAGGGGAGATGCATTAAGGGAAGGGGAATGTGTGATGTGGGAGGTCCTTCTGTCTCTGTGTTGCTTTTATTGGTTAATGAATAAAGAATTGCTTTGAGCATATGACAGGGAAGAACAAAACTAGGTGGGGAAAGCTAGGCTATCTGTTGGGAGAAACAGGGTAGAGTCAGGAAGAAGCCATGGAGCCATAGCCAGAATAAGACATGCCAAAACTTTGCTGGTAAGCCACTGCTACATGGCGATACACAGATTAATAGAGCTGGATTAAATTAATACATAAGAGTTAGCCATTAAGAAGCTAGAGATAATGGGCCAAGCAGTGATTTAAATAATACAGTTTCTGTGTGATATTTTAGGGGCTGAGCAGCCTGGAACAAAACAAGTGGCTTCCTCCTACATATGTATAAATCACATGACAGTAAAGTTGAATCGGGTGTGTATTAGATTTTTGTAAAGCATGGTTCTTGCTGTTCAACTCAGCCTTGGTTCCAAGATTAAAACCAAAGCCTGGATAACAACTATCTTCTCATACCATCCTTCTGTCTTGAGTCATGTTTCACAATATACATACTTTTCTGAGGTGTAAGCCTAGTGAGCCAATAATACACAGCCTACAGTTTGGGGAGGTATAACACCTTGAGATAATGGGGTAAGAAAACAAAGAGGATGCATTTGAGTGAACTGCTCAGGACAGCTCTGGAGGACAAAGTAAAATTTGAGTAGTGTTTACTAGAATGAAGTGAATAAGCCGATCCAGACAATGCCAGGTTAGGCAGACCTAAGTATAAGTTCAGAGGGAGGGTCTAAGCAGACTAAGAGTGAAAAGCAAAGAAGGTCTATGTGACTGGCAAACAGTAACTAAGAGAAAGTAACAGTAGCTGTGTGTTGATGGTGCACACCTTTAATCATAGCATTTGGGAGGTAGAGGTAGGGGAAATCTCTATGAGTTTGAGGCCAGCCTGGTCTACAAAGAGAGTTCCAGGACAGGCTCCAAAGCTACAGAGAAACCCTGTCTCTTAAAATAAAAAGAAAAAAAGGAAGGAAGGAAGGAAAGAAGGAAGGAAGGAAGGAAGGAAGGAAGGAAGGGAGGGAGGGAGGGAGGAAGGATGAATGAAGAAAAGAGGAATAAAAAAGGAAAGAAAGAAAGAAAGAAAGAAAGAAAGAAAGAAAGAAAGAAAGAAAGAAAGAAAGAAAGAGGAGCAGAAGAGATGGGGAGTCAGGAAAATGTGGGTCCAAAGTAACATTGCTAATCTTGAGGTGTTTTGAACAGAGGAGTGGATTCATTTAACTTATTTGTTTGTGAGCATGTGTGTGTATATGTTTGTGGAGGTCAGAAGTTGGCATTAATGCCTTTTTCAATATCTCACTCCCTTGTTATTTTGAGACAGGGTCTCTCACTGAAATTAGAGCTTGCTGATTTGACTAGACCGGCTGGCCAGCAAAGTGATCCTTTTGTGTGTCATCTCTGAACTGGAGCTACATGCATGCACTGCTACACCGAGATTTTTACATGGATGTTGGAGATCCAAACTTGTGCCCTCATGCTTGGGTGCCCAACTTTTTACAGACTGAGCCATCTCTCCAGCCCTCTAACTTATTTTTAAAAGTTTTATTTATTAATATTTATTTACTTGCGTGTATATATGTCTGAGTGTTGCACATGAGTATATGGTGTATGTATACCTACGTAAAGGGGCACATCTGTGTAGGAGTGTTCACATCTGTGTGCTCAGAGGTCAAAGCAGGATGTTGGAGGTCTACTCTAGCACTTAAAACTCATTGTCTTGAAACAAGGTCTCTCATTAAACCAGAGCTAGGCTGCTAAGCAGCCAGCCTCAGAGATTCTCCAGTCCTCACAACAGTGGCATGATGGTCACACTTGACAAAGTGTGGCTTCTTATGTGCTGCTTGGACCTAAAATCAAGTTCTTTTGTGTACATATTAAGTGCTCACTTTGAACCAACAAGCTTTATATTCAGGTACGTACTCTCCCAATCCCCGAAACTACAATTTATCTTTTAAAAGATGCTCAGATACAAGTGCTATGGTACACTCCTGTAACCCCAGCCATTGGAAGCGGGAGAGGGCACGGAGAACATCAAAGGGAAGGCCAGTCTGAGATACACAATTGCAAGCTGCTGTTTGAGAGTAGATGGCAATGGGAAATACGACAGACAGGAACCCACTCAAGTACTGTGGAAATAATCCCAAATAGAAGAAATGATGGCCTGGGCCCCACCTCTGGGGTGGGAGGTGACGTACAACTGATGAAAGCAGTGGTGGTTCTACCTGGACACAGATTTGATAAAAACTGTTTTTTGGTCAATGTTGTACATCATGAGAAAATGAAACTCCAAACAAAGATGAATCTTGGTTTCGGGACTTCAGTGAATGAATAGTGAATTTGGAATTCAATAATCCTAGAAGAGAAGGTGGGGAGAGGATATGTTTAAGGTGTAACTGACCTTCCTGTGTGAGAGTGAGATGCTAATTACACAACTGGGAAATGAACATCCTGGGATATAATCACACAGTTGGGATATGGATCTCGGGATGTAGGGATCTGGAGTTTCAGGGACAAATCAAGGCTGTAACTAAGGAGGCTTTCAGGTCTAACACTCATTAAAAAGACCTGAAAGTTCATGAGGGAGGGAGTGAACAGGAAGATGTTCCTCCACTTGGAGATTGGGAGCATCCTTATAACTGCAAACCAGCAGACAGCAGAGAAGAATGCTGGGAAAGTTGTTTAGAGAAACTGGTCTGGGAGAAGGAGGATTTAGAGCCAGCCAAACAGCCACTGTCCTTCAGAGAGCAGGAGGGAAGAAAGGAGACATCCCAGATGTAACAACCCAAGACTCAGTTCCTTGAGGTGAATTCTCTTACAGCAGCCTACGGCTCATTTCTTCCCAGGGTTCCTGGTCAGTCCCCATCTAGTTCCTTTACTGTTCTCCCACGCCAACAACTTCTAGTCCACAGTTGCTTCCAACTAAAGAATAATATTAAACAACCATTTTAAGAAAAGAGATGATTAGACCTTCACTTAATAGAGGTTTTTTTCCCATGACATCAGCGTTATTACATAGGCACTTCTGGTGTCTTCTTTGTCTAATCTTTTCTAGTAAATTCTACAGGAGTCATTGAAGCCACAGCTGCGCGCGCGCGCGCGCACACACACACACACACACACACACACACCGGTTCTCAGCTTGGCAACCATCCAAACCATCTACTTTCTTCACTTCTGTCTCAGCACACGAGAAACCTGAAATGGGAAGGCAAAGTGCTCACTGGCAAATGGCAGAGCCAGGACCCCAGGGTGCTTAAACCCAGAGCCTATGATCTTAATCACCTCCCCACTTTTGATTTAGTGACTTTCTCGTGCCTGGTGCACTCTCAGTAAAACAAATTTTATTTTATTTAAAGCACCCCTCCCCAAGGGTATGTATTAATATTCTAAGAAAAAAGTTGTAAATCTTCCACAAATTCTTATGCTATCTATCTCCCGGAAAAATATTTCATCTAATGCCTCCGTTTTTAAACTCCTGTAGATATGAGAGTAATTGTGCACTTCCGTTTCCATCCTCTCAACAAAAATGCCCTCATTGTTTCCTGAAGAATAAGGAGACTTTGGGTTTAGGTTTTGGTAGGGTATAATATAGATATAATATGAGCATGCCTATGGTTTTCATTATGATATGATATACATTTCATTACTGTTTACATAATTTCTCTGGTAAAGCTTTCATGGCTTGTATCTATAAACTTGGTTAAAAGCTACATTATATTTCTTTATCTGAAAGTGAGAGATGCCACTCTACCCATTACCTTTATTGCCTTTGAGTCTCTAAAACTGTTAGGATCTGCCATTTCTACCTTTGTTAAATCATTGTGTTTATATAATGTTTATACACCATAAGTTCTATTTCGACTATATTGATCATTTTCTCCTAGTAATATTTGTGGTACAAGCACTCTTAGCTAAAATGTTTAGTATCATAGATTTTTAGATTCAGTTTTCCAATTTTGATGGTAGAAAATGAAAAAGAGGGATTGCTTCTTCTAAACCAGTGTAACTGGGCTCAGCTCCATTTACCTCTTTATAAGATATCCATTTCACTTTTCAACTTAATGAAAGCCAGAATAATATTTTAGTAGTCATGTAAATTGTACTCAACCATTATTTTTGGTTAATACATGTTTTTTGTTCTAGTTGTAGGGTTTCTATCTCATCATAAAATGTACATTTTTATTCCAATGGCTTTTTCAGAGACTAGCCCTCAAGAACCAATAGGAACATTCTCGTAACTTGACAACTCAAACTCAACCAAGCTTCTCACTTTTCCAGTTGCTCAACAAATATAACTCAGAGCTGCCATCATGAAATTGCCTTCCCAACATAGCAAATAATTTGAGAAGTTAAGTTTTCCTTATAAATTTCACAGAAGCCCAGCAGCAAATTGTCAGTGTTTAATGAGCCTGATTTAAACATCATGTGTTCAAACTGATGGACAAAAATAAACATGAAAATCCACAGTACCTCTGTAAATTTATACAATTAAATTTGTCATTAGAAGTAAGACTTTAGGTCATATCTAAGTATTGATTAACCCCTAATTTATAGTCATTCTCATCTCTCAGCCTAACTTTTACCTCAAACATTAATTTTCATTTTTTATTATCAAAATGACAAACAATCTATAGCTCTGGTTGCATTTATCTCTTTCCACTTCCTAGCTACCAATCTCATCACCTTTGATGTGTTTACCAGAACACTTCCTCTCTCCGCAAAGCCTACCTTGATTTTCCAAGTATGAGCAAGTTAGAGACTGCATAGCATTTAACAATCCTCCTATCATAATATTGGCTACATCTGTGCATCCTGCTTTCTTTGACTTCCATTAACAACCCAGTTTAGGTAATGAGGACAGTGACTTATCTTACATGTTTTGTAAGTGTGTGTAAAAATTGAAATGTGTCATTTAAACAGGTAGATAAATAAAATATTTATATGCTGATAGATTCTGGTTTAAGAGTTCAGGCTTTCTTAAACCAAAATGGCTGGCTGGGTTTAGCCAGTTGGTACTTAACTAGTTTAATGACTCACTTGAGCAAATTACCAATTATATTTGAATTTCAGGTTTTTGTCTATGAAAAATAAATATGGAAATATATAATGATTTTTTATAACAATGTTATGTAGCATTATATTTGGTATATAAGGGCACTCAGTAGATATCTGTCTCAGTTATTACTATTGCTAATATACTGATAGGAGCCTTAAGTAATAGAATATGCTCACAGAGCAAGGTGAGAATTAATTTTGTCATAATGGTTATGAATTTCAATGATAACCTCAAAAATAGCTATGTAAAGCTTCATTGAGTAAAAAGAGAATAACATCTTGAAATTATAGATATAGTTATTTAACCAAGATTAAGATACAGGTTGTCATTGGCCAATCCTAAAATAGCCTTCTAAACATCAAAAAGAATGAACATTGTCCCTTTATGCTAATCATCACTGATTGAATAAACACAAATTAACTATATATACCTAAACATGAAAATCAATCAATGCCACCATTAAAATGAAATTACTTCAAAATAAATAAAGAAGCTTACAAAAATGTATCTTATCTGTAGAGACAATGAAAGGAAACACCAAAGCAGGAAACAAATCAAATTCACAAAATGTGAAAAGTACTAGACCAGCCACAGGCATCACATAAACAAATGTGTGATATTAGTCATGAATGTGATAAGAAGTAGAACTACCCAGAAAGCAAACTTCTGGGCATGCCATTGACGCTCATCTAGATTAGAGTAGACTCTGAATAATTTTCAGAAAATTCTTTCTAGATTAAGTTACTAGCGCCGAGAATAGGCAGCATCTTATGAGCTGAAATCCTGGACAAAAAAAAAAAAAAAAAAAATGTGGTTTATCAACACTGGTTACTGTGCTTCCTGACTGTGGATGCCATCTTATCAACTGCCTCAGCTTCTGACTCCAGGATTGCCTTCCCACCATGATTTGTACCCCTGAGCTGTGAGCTGAAATGAACACGTCCTTTCTGAACTGCTATTATCAGGGATTTTATTGCAATCAGTAGCCAACACAATATGTGAATACATTTTGTGTCCTACTAATATGAATCTTCTGAGAGTGATAGGTTTAGAAGTTAGTTCCATCATTATACATCAAAATTATTCTATATGTGTTAAAATGGAAGAGTCATTAACAGTCAGAAATTTTTATAATTTTAAGTTTTCTATAATAGACAGCGATTGCTTCTTTAACTTGACAGAAAGTAGATTGAATTAATGCATGTTAAACTCTCATTAGAATATTTGTCACAGAGTAAGCTCAACTTAAGGGCTGGTTTATAGTCCTCGTCATTGCTATGGCTGTGCCAATACCTTCTGAATGATATGTCGAAGTCAAGATATTAGTAACAGCTTTGCAATGTGAAAATTTCAAGGCTTTACAGCATAGCTGGTCGTATTTGTGGGCAGTCTCTAGGGTGAAATCCCATGTAGTGATTTCAGTTACGTGTGGTGTGGCTCATTCATCATCATCATCTCCCTTATTTGGAGACTAATGAGTGGCATATAGTAGATACTTACTTCCATTATTTTCACTAAAAGAGCAATAATGACATTTAAATTGCTCTGCAGTTTATAAAGTGGCTCCAGTTCTATTTTCTGAGATAATAGAAAAATTAAGCAAATTATCATTTGCATTCTCTGTCCTCCCCATCTTGTAAATCCAGCTATTGTGTTGATTTAGTCCAGCCATTGACTTGTTTGTGAAGCCCTTACCAGCTGTTGTGTACATTACAGAGGTGAATGAAAGTGTGTGTGCTTCTTGTCCTCTGGAAGATTACTTTTTAGTAGCAAACAAGATCCAACACATTGCCCAAACTAAATAAAATAAGCCAATTTTACTGAGCTTATAGTTTCAGTGGGTAGAATTCCATGAAGGCAAAGCAAAGGCATGAAATCATGAACAGCTAAGTAGTCACATCTTGACTCAAAATAGCACAAGTCTTCAAATTTCAAAACCTGACCTCGGGAAAACACATTCTCCAGCAAGGCCCTACCTTCCATACAACCATCAAATGGAAACCAAGTATTCAAACCTATAAACCTACAGGAGCCATTCTCAGTCAAGCTGCCACATCCCACTCCCCAGTCCCCATAGGCTCATGGCCATAGCCTAATGCAAAATACAATTGGTCCACTTTCAAAAGTCCCCTTTGTCTTTTACAGTCTCAATACCCTTTTAATGCTCAGAATACAACATCTTTTCTGAGACTTAGTCAATATCTTAATTATAACTGCTGTAAAATCAAGAGCAAATTACATGCAGACTTACAACATACAATGGCACAGAACATACACTACCATCCCAAAAGGGAAGAATGTGGGCACACTGAGTAAATACTGGATCAAAGCAAGAGTGAAACTCAGCAGGACAAACTCCAAACCCCTTGACTTCAAGTCTGAAGTGGAAGGGCTTATATCTTGTTCTACCCTTCCAGTTTGCTGCCTGCAAGATTCCTCTCTCTTAAATACCCACACCTGGGTCTGATGTTGAAGAAATAGTCTCTCTCATATATGATCTCATTACTTGAGTTTTCACACAAGTAACCGTAATTACCATGGCCTCAGAACACAAAGTCTTGTGTGTGTGTGTGCTGCTTGCAAGTTCATGTGCATTTGTTTACACACATACACAGAGATACATTATAGATTATATAAAAATTAACATGAATTAATATTTTAAATAAAAATCATAACTCAAAAGTCTAAATAACTCAAAATACTTAGTTAAGCATATAAATTTAAGAAAAGATTTATTTACACATAAATAAATTTATTTTTCTCAGTAAATCTTGATTATTTTATATATTCCATTCTTAATGATATATGCAGAACCTGACTAAGAGCTGCCCTTCTAAATTGATCAAGCCTGAGTTTAAATCTTCTCTGGAGTTTTGTCTACATCTGATATTTGTGTCAAGTTTGCCCCCAATGCTTTTCTGACTTTTACAATTGAAACCATAAATTCTACTGCAGTGGAGTTTCTCCTATTGCTTTTTCTGGTCCTATGCAATGGAAAGAAAGAAAGAAATACATACATTTTAGAAGACTACAAGAATATCTGTCTCTGTTTTTCCACAAACACGAAAGCAGAGTTATCCTGCAAATGGAGACTGAGTCTTTGTTTCCTAGCCACCCAGACCCAAATAATCACACAAAAACTTTATTAATTACAAAACTGTTTGGCCAACGGCTCAGGCATTTTCCTAGCTAGGTATTACATCTTAAATTCACCATTTCTATTAGTTTATATTTCACCATAAGGCTTGTGATTTGTTACCTCACATCTTGCTTCTTGGGTGGCTACATAGTCTCTGCCTGACTCTGCCTTCTTTCTCTCTGTATTTAGTTTTCCCACCTTGCTACATTCTGTCCTGCTATTAGCCAAAGCAGCTTCTTTTTTAATCGATGGTAATAAAACATATTCACAGCATACAGAGGGAAATCGCACAACTACCTTTGCTGAAATTTCAGAAACTCCTTGTAATCACTTCAAAGATGTTCAAAAAATACTTGTCTATTTCTTTTCTAAACACTTGCTCACCAAATGGGAGCTTCTAGTATGTATAACAACACACCACATAACACTGTTTCCTTAAACAAAAACAGCCTCTCTAACTTGACACAAAGTTGCTTTCTTGTCAAATGCTTTTGAGCTATTACAAAAAAATTTTAAATGAATGCAATGAGGATTTTCAAAGCACATTAAAAATGGTTATCTGATGGTATCCATGACTGAAGGGCTTGCCCAGACTCTTCTCCCAGCTAGCCAGAAACCTGGTTGTTTTGTATCTTCTTTATTCAACAGCAAATCTGAGCCATATTTCATTCAAACTGCTCACAAGGGGGAATCTTGGGAGGCAATTTTCAACCCTGTGATTTTAGAATCTATTAAACCTCTTGTTCTTATAATTATCTTCACATTTTCTCCATTACTTAATATAGAAGGCAGAATAAAGAAGCTGCAATTTTGATTACAAGATTGTTTTAATCTCATTACTTCTTCATATCCACGTTTTCTCTTTAATTTCTAATTTGAAACATATTAAAATAATAAAAAATTTTCAATGATTTTAATATTAATTATTTGACAGGTCTAAGATCCTAATCTTTCAAACATCTTATGTCAATGAAGCACCTACAATTTTAAACACTATGAAAATCTGTTATAATTTATCGAATAAATGAAAAGCATTATATTTAATTTGATAATGCAATAGTTATCAAACTGAATTTGAAGAAGAGAAATAGCACATTATTGGAAACCCTAAAATAGAGCTTCCTGCTCTTTGCTACACAGAGTGACCTGGCGTCTTTCATTTCACATTCCCGGGACACACTGTGAGACAGACATGTTTCTTTGCTACACATAACTCTGACCCGGGAACTGCATCATCTTCTCAGACACAAAGACCAGCAAGATACTGACCTCAAGAAGCCCACGGGTCATAAACTGAAGCATGATTGACACGGTGAGGTGAATAAGTGTGTGTGTGTGTGTGTGTCTGTGTGTGTATATGTGTGTCGGTGTGTTGAACCATTTAGGAATCAGTGGCTCTTCCTAAGTTTATTATTATTATAGAAGTACCCTTTGATGGCTGTGGTGTACAGCTATTTATAAAACCTTTGCAGATTATTTGTTCTGTATTGATATGTATACAATTTCCTCTGCTTTGATAGTTTACAAGACATCATGAAAGGATGGCACAAGGGGGAGGTTGCAGGCCTATGAAGGTTCTATTATGCTCTGGTTTGCAAACTCGAATTGTTGTGTATATATGTGCATGTGCATATATATGTACCTAGATGTATCAAAGTATATATATATATATGTATATATATATATAGTAAATGTGTATAAATATGTGCAGTCAATTTTAACTATACTTACGTCTAGTAATAGTCATAGAGAATTATATACAAATAGAAGATTCAAATTTTGAAAATAAGAACAAGGAATCTCCAGTATATACTTCTGTCCACTTTGAATCAGAGAATGTACATGCAACAGAAACCATGAGACCAAATATAAGTACAGTATATATCACTTTTTTTTTACTTAGTAAGACAGTGAACTTGCTAGTGCTATGGCATTTCACAGTCTAAATTATTCTATGAAATTACAGGGTTTGATTTATTTGCTCTTTCTTCCCATAATTTTTCATTATAGTACAATATTGTTAAAACCAATCCAGAGATCCTCACCAGCCTTAACCATACTTTTTCGGATGTTGAAATGTATCTTTCCTCAATCAATTTCATTTCCCATGAAAAGTACATTCCTGGTTTTAAGGAAGACAGGTAAAACAATTCTTCAGAGACACCACACAGAAGTTCTCTTTGGAGCAGTAGGGCAAGAGCAGGGAGAGAATGGCACTAGTCTCCTCTCCATGTTGTCCTTGAGGTTCCCACATTAAAAAACAGAGGTGATCAATGAATTGAATGCCATAATATTTTAAAACTCTGACTATTCAGGTCAACATTTTCCCCCAGGGTTTCTAAGAAGAAGAAGCTCTACATGTGGGAAGCACACATATTATTATTCACACAGACTTTGACTCTCAGGTGAGAGAGAGAGAGAGAGAGAGAGAGAGAGAGATTTCAGAGGTTGTCACTATTGAGCTTATTGTATAGGACAAAAAAGACGAAAGTAAAACACTTGGCTAAAAAAACTCTTAGGGAAGGAAGGTGTTGTAGCCACTCAGAGGAGGAGGCCAGGACGAACACTATAAATTTGAAGTTTTTGTTGAGCTGTAAAAACTTGGCCCAGGCACACTCTCTTGTGACTACCTTTCCAGATACCCAAGCAGAGAGAGCAGAGGATTTATAAAGGTAAGAACCATTACGTGGGTACCTCCCATTGACGTAGCTGTGATGACTATTAATATGCATGAAAGGATATGAACTTTTATGTAAGAATAGGGCACAGTTGTGGCACTATGGCACAATCACTAGCCTGTTCTGGTGCAACCAGAGTAAAGCTTGCTTTAACTTGGCCTCAGTTCATGGCTGTGGTGTTCCTTCTTGCATTGGTGGGTTTAACATCAGCATCTTTTGTGAAAACTCTCTGTTGACTTGGACGTGAGGAAAGGAAATAGGGGAAGCAATTCTTCCCATGAAATCAAAGGAAAAACAAGACTGAGGAAGGGTGTAGAGCAGAGGGAAGCTCAATGGGTAAAACTAGACCGAAAGGACAGCTAGATGCTTTCTAGTGTTGCTATTAATTAAGGCATTTAACAACCAAGAGACTGATGTTTCTTTTAAAAGCAGACCATAGCACAGTGTGAGTTATCCAGCTTTCCACCACTTTGTCTATGACTCAGCTACTCATAAATTCTTCTTAACTGTCAGTGTCGGATGTTTTAAGAGGTCATGCCAGTGTTCAGTAATGTGATCTGGCATGAAAAGCAAACAACTGCCCAGGTGATCAGAGTCAGAGAACGGAGTGAGAATGTAGCCAAAGCACTAACCTATGTGGAAGAGGAGCCTTTGATTTCCAAATCTAGGAGCATGAAGAAAGAAAGGTTGAAAAAAAATCCCATTTCTAGTGAGACACGAACAAGGTATCCCTAAGGAAACTAGACACTTAGACTAGACAATTTGATTCGAGCATTTTTTTTTTACCTCTTGGCCCCAATGTTCCATTATGACCTGTTCTTAGAATTCAGTAGAAAAAGAAAAAAAAGGAGTCTAAAAGAGAGAAAGGAAATCTCCAACCCTGATTTAATCTCTGATATTCTGGGATATTTCTTAAAATCAAAGGCTTAATATTTAAGCCAACATTGCTTTCAAGATATGTTCTCATATGATTCCAAGATATCTCTTGAGTTGTATCTCTCACTACATCTAGGTGCTATCATCTCAGAGGCTTAGCTGGTATCATAGTTGGGTGATAAGACATTCTGACCAACAGTACTTTGAGGAGGGAAAGGTTTACTTCATCTTAACAGCCCACAACTCATCATGAACGGAAGCCAGAGCAGGAATTCAAGGCAGGAACTTGGAGGCAGAAACTGAAGCAGAGGCTACAGAGAAATGGTGCTTACTGACTCGCTTTTCACAGCCTGCTCAGCTGCTTTCTTACATAACTCAGGACTGTTTTCTAGAGAGTGACAATTTTGTCAATGGGCTTGGGCTTCTTACATTAATGGTTAATCAGAAAAATGTTCTATAGACTTGCCTATAGGCCAATCAGAAGGAGGCATTTTCTCATTTGAGATTTCCTCTTCCAAGATAACTCTGGCATGGGTCAAAGTGACAAAATTAACTAACTAACTAACTAAATAAATAAATAAATAACTCACTTGAATAACATGAACAACTGGTGATCCCATGTGGTGTTGCTACAACATAGAACTGGAACATTTCCTCCATGAAGAAAGGAAGAAAGTTCATGAAGGTAATGAAGTCAACAGAGGAAGCTCTCAAAACTCACAAGGATTCATAATTCTCCTCTCCAAAGTTACAGAGTGGTAAAAAGTTGCTGGAGAGAGAAGCCTGTCAGGTGAAGCTGACTGCATGGTACTCAAGGGACTCTAAAGATGTACCATTCATAGCGATGCAGCTGTTTGGGGGTTTGTGAGTAACCTCTCACCTATATGCCAGTAACTAACCCAAATAAACAGTGATTGTTTCTTTGATTTGGCTTTTGTGGTCTATTTGAGGTCTATTTGATGTTTTTTCCTATCTCTAAGGAAAAGTCATGCAATGTTCCAGAACAAGCTCATAATGGCACCAACTTGAACTGGACAGACTCTCATCTCCTAAGGTAATAATAATAAAAAAGAAACCTGCCAGTGGCCACAGTACCAAAGACACTAGTAGTCATACCAGGACCCCTTGTCCCTTTCTTGTTAAGTAGGTGCAGAATCTTCTATTTACTCAACTAAGAGGATTGAATTACCATCTCAGATAGGAAACCAAAGATTGTGTTTGTTATAGCTTATTTTAGTTATTCTTTGCTGTTTCCTGAAGTGAATAGGCAAGACCATGACTTCTTTGGTCTCTGAATTTTGTCTTTATTGGTATTGTGGAGACTCAAGTTTATGACATGAATAAGAGAAATGAGGTCAAAATCAAATTAGTACCATGAAGAGATACATTGCTCAGAATTTGACAAACTAATGTTCTTCTTATCAGTCATTGAGAACTGTAATCAAGTCTGCTACTAGTGTGTAAATCTCATGCTATTTGCTCTGACAAAGCAAAGGCACAAACTGTATCGTTGCCCTGGCCACATTGTCCTTTCCTCCCCCCCGCATTTGCCCACCAGGCTAAGGTGCACACAGAATTCCAGCCCAATAAGCTAGGTCCCACCTTCAGGTTCTTACATCTCATCTATCTGACTCCTTGAAAACTTCGCACTTCAGCATGATACCCTCTGCTCTACCACCTTTTTGGAAGGGTTTTCCTGTCTTTCTACCTAAAATTATTACTTTTTTTTTTTTTTTTTTTTTTTTTTTGGTTTTTCGAGACAGGGTTTCTCTGTGGTTTTGGTTCCTGTCCTGGAACTAGCTCTTGTAGACCAGGCTGGTCACAAACTCACAGAGATCCGCCTGCCTCTGCCTCCCAAGTGCTGGGATTAAAGGCGTGCGCCACCACCGCCCGGCCTAAAATTATTTCTTAAATACTCCAGTGTACACAGTTAATTTTTTATTTTCTACCTAGCATCTACCATCATTAAAAATTCATCTAGCTTCTTTATCAACAAGCTAATGATATCTGTTTATATCTATATCTATTTATCTACCACCTATCTATTGTTATTTCTATTTCTATTACCTATCTTCTATCATCTATCTCCGTTATCTCTGTCTGACCCATCATCTATTTATCTATCTATCTTATTGTATAACTACTATTTTCAATTAGATCTACGTATTATTTATATTTTTCATATAATATGTGTTGCATCTATCTATCTATCTATCACCTATATAGCCAATATTACTCTTTCACATGTCTACCCTTCGTTTTTCTGGCTGTATATCTAACCTAACAATTATTTTCTCTAACTATGTAAAATATCCCCACTAGAATTTCTGAGAAGCATGGATCTTTTCTGCTCACTTTTCTTCTCAGCATTTGCAACAGTGCAGCTACTATAGAGTAGCTGGTCATGAACAAATACATGCATTCAAGAGACCTGGGAGGGGCAGGCTCAGGGTATTATTATTTGTTTCTGATTTCGTTGCCAATAACAAATGATTCTAATTCTCAAAACTAGAGAGTGAAACCTTCAACTAAGATAATTTTGTTCACTGTTTAATGAAATTCTACTGGGAATATAGTAAGCTTATGCATCATTTTTAAACATTGCAAACTGTGAGATTTTTTAAAATATAAATTAGGTCAGCCCTTGCACAAATTAAGATTAACTATTATGTTTTCAGGAATGTAATGATATATGATTCACCGACTATCTCAGACTCTTTTGCTTTTTTAAATAAAATCTAAAGGAAATAACTAATTAGTCAATTTGAATGATTTCCAAATAACATCACCAGTCTGTGTTTGTCTACACTATCAAGGTGAATAATTCATTAGCATTTATGAGAACTGCCTGGAGAACACTAGCAGTGGGAGTAAAACAACCTGGAATGGTTTTTAAATGACCTTCCAGGCAGCTTAGATTAACACGGGCATTATTCTCCCTGGACAAATCAAGTTAGAATTTTCCATGTGTCAGGTCTCAGAAGAAGGCCATGAAGAAGGCGGCTCACAGAGGAAGTGACCTTCTGCCTATGTTCGCAATTAGATCTTGCGTTTTCCCGTGTCTGTTTATGCGTGTGTATGCATGTGTGTGTCTGTGAGTGTGTGCCTGTGTGTGTGTGCAAGCATGTGCCACTGAGTGTGTGTACCTGTGTACATGCTTCTCTATCTGTCTATGTGAAAATCAGAGGCAGAAACAGGAAGGCAGGGAGACAAGAAGAGAATAAAGTTAAAGTAAAATGGGGCACAGGAAAGAAATAAAATGGGGGTGAGAGAGAAAGAGATAAAAGGAAAGGATACATGGGATACATTAAAGGAAGAAAGAGGAATGGAGAGAAGAAACAGAAAACAGATGTGAGAAGGCAGGAGGCAGAAAAGGAGAGAGGGAGGGAGGGAGGAAGTCACTGGTGACAGAAATGCCAGATTCCCAGGCAGCTTTTCCCTTGATTTGGCACACCAGGTTGCCAAGCTCCCAGGAGTTCTCCCAGGTGTGCAAGGTCACCTGACTTACTACTGATTAAAAGTATAAATTGCAACACAAAAAGGTTAAAAAAGTAATTGTCACATTGTTTATCTCCTGTGAGGTCACACTCTGTGGCTGTAGCTGACCGTGCTGATAGGCACACCCCTCTTGCTTAATAAAATTGTATTAACTTTATCCCTGTCCTTGATTTGTGGCTTTCTCACGTTGTGAGGAATAAATAATAAATGATTGTAAAGTACTTGTACATATGAAATGCCACATAAATGCTTAATAATAATCAGCTTAGTCCAGGAAGCCAGGGGGTTGAATAGAAATCATTGCCTATGACCATTCTTGTTTATGTGGCTGAAATCATGCCGTATGCCAAGTATCCCCTCCAATCCTCCAGCAGATTTAATTGTTGCTCATTCAGGAATCCACTTCTCTGCAAACTAAACAACCTTTGTTACTCTTTCCCCGCAGCACTGCAGCCCTGATGGCAGAACATGCCTGCAAAGATTCTGCCTTTGATCTCTAGCTTCAGCTCTTTTTCCAGAAGTCCTTCTTTAATCTCAGTCCTTCCAAAGCTGATTCTCAGCATCTTCACCCCAGAATGCTTGGTCCGCCTCTGGTTACTTTTGAGGAAGTATCTGCCGCCCAGTCTTAGGTTTCCTTCAGTTTAGTTCAGGATGAAAGCCAGGTGGCTGAGTTGGCCTTTCCCCCATGATCTTCACTTCTGCATTTCTTGAACCCTTCATTCAATAGCTAGAGGCTGAATGTTGTGCTACATTCAGAGATACAATAGAACCCAAAAGCCTATGAGTCTTCATCCCCCAAACAAACAGATTATTACTGTTCAATGTACATAACCCCACAACCACGGTAAGGTGGCCATCGTTAGAAAGGTAAGGAATTTAAGAGGCAGGAAGTACAGTGTTTTGCCAGGGTTTAATCTACTTTGCTTTTTCTTAAATGTCTGTATATATTCAATTTAATTTAGCTCAAATTCTCTTAACTTGACCTGTGATATAGGTAGGGAAAGGGTTCAGTCCCCTAAAAATAAGTCACAGACCCTTTGTTTGCTTTGTGATAGTAGAAGGAAACCCATTACTACCTCAGTCTCCAGATTCTGGGTTGGGGGTTGTCAAGCATCAAATATTTGCTGATATAATTGATCATGTGGACTTGGAGAGTGTAATATCAAATGAAAGATATTGTTAAAAGCTTTATTAGTATTTTAATGGCAAAATAGCATGTGCTTTTTAAAGGGAAAATAATGAAAATTAATAAAACAAACAAATAAATTAAAAAACCCATTATTTACCATTTACAGTGCTAAATTTTTTTATTTTTTTTTTATTTATTTTTTTTATTTTTATTCTTTTTTAATTAAAATTTCCACCTGCTCCCCATATCCCATTTCCCTCCCCTCCTCCCAAATATTGCCCTCCCCCCACTTCCCTCCCCCTATCCCCACTCCTCTTCTCCTCCCCCCACTCCATTCCCCCTCCCTCTCGATACTGAAGAGCAGTCCAAATTCCCTGCCCTGCGGGAAGACCAAGGTCCTTCTATCTACGTCCAGAAAGGTGAGCGTCCAAACAGGCTAAGCTCCCACAAAGCCAGTTCATGTATTAGGATCGAAACCTAGTGCCATTGTCCTTGGCTTCTCATCAGTCTTCATTGACCGCCATGCTCAGAGAGTCCGGAATCAACCCATGCTTATTCAGTCCCAGACCAGCTGGCCTTGGTGGGCTCCCAATAAATCAGTTCCACTGTCACAGTGGGTGGGTGCATCCCTCGTGGTCCTGATTTTTTGCTCATGTTCTCCCTCCTTCTGCTCCTCATTTGGACCTTAAGAGCTCAGACTGTTGCTCCAAATTGAGACTCTGTCTCTACCTCGATCCATCGCCAGATGAAGGTTCTAAGGTGATATGCAAGATATTCATCAGTATAGGATAGGGTCATTTCAGGTTCCCTCTCCTTAGTTGCCCAAGGTACCAGCTGGGGACATATTCCTGGACACCTGCGAACCCCTCAAGAGTCAAGTCTCTTGCCAACCCTAAGATAGCTCCCTTAGATAGGATATATACTTCGCTGCTCCCGTATCCATCCTTCCTATATCCCAACCATCCCATCCTCCGAGCTCCTCCCATCCTCCCCTTCTCATATTTCTCATCCCATTTCCCCTTTGCCCCATGCCACCTCACCTGCAAGTTCCCAGTTTTTGCCCTGGAATCTTGTCTACTTCCCCCTCTCCATGCGGATGACTATATGATTTTCTTTGGGTTCACTTTCTTATTTAGCTTCTATAGGATCACACATTATATGCTTAATGTCTTTTATTTTATGACTAGAAACCGATTATGAGTGAGTACATCCCATGTTCCTCTTTTTGAGTCTGGGATACCTCACTCAGGATAGTGTTTTCTATTTCCATCCATTGCACGCAAAATTCGAGAAGTCATTGTTTTTTACTGCTGAGTAGTACTCTAATATGTATATATTCCACACTTTCTTCATCCATTCCTCTATTGAAGGGCATCTAGGTTGTTTCCAGGTTTTGGCTATTACAAACAATGCTGCTATGAACATAGTTGAACAGATACTTTTGTCATTTGATGTGGCATCTCTTGGGTATATTCCCAATAGTGGTATTACTGGATCTTGGGGTAGGTTGATCCCAAATTTCCTGAGAAATCGCCACACTGATTTCCAAAGTGGTTGCACAAGTTTGCATTCCCACCAGCAATGAATGAGTGTGCCTCTTTCTCCACAACCTCTCCAGCAAAGGCTATCATTGGTGTTCTTGATTTTAGCCATTCTGACAGGTGTAAGATGGTATCTCAAAGTTGTTTTAATTTGCATTTCCCTTATCGCTAAGGAGGTTGAGCATGACCTTAGGTGTCTTTTGGCCATTTGAATTTCTTCTGTTGAGAATTCTCTGTTCAGATCAGTGCCCCATTTTTTTATTGGGTTCATTAGCATTTGAAAGTTTAGTTTCTTGAGTTCTTTATATATTTTGGTGATCAGACCTTTGTCTGTTGCAGGGTTGGTGAAGATCTTCTCCCAGTCAGTGGGTTGCCTTTTTGTCTTAGTGACAGTGTCCTTTGCTTTACAGAAGCTACTCAGTTTCAGGAGATCCCATTTATTCAATGTTGCCCTTAATGTCTGTGCTGCTGGGGATAAACGTAGGAAGTGATCTCCTGTACCCATATGTTGTAGAGTACTTCCAACTTTTTCTTCTATCAGGTTCAGTGTGTTCAGACTAATATTGAGGTCTTTAATCCATTTGGACTTGAGTTTTGTGCATGGTGATAGATATGGATCTATTTTCATTCTTCTACACGTTGACAACCAGTTCTGCCAGCACCATTTGTTGAAGATGCTCTCTTTTTTCCATTGAATACTTTTAGCTCCTTTATCAAAAATTAGGTGTTCATAAGTTTGTGGGTTAAAATCAGGGTCTTCTACTCGGTTCCATTGGTCGACTTCTCTGTTTTTATGCCAATACCAAACTGTTTTCAATACTGAGGCTCTGTAATAGAGTTTGAGGTCAGGGATGGTAATGCCTCCAGATGATCCTTTATTATATAAGATTGTTTTGGCTATCCTGGGTTTTTTGTTTCTCCATATAAAGTTGATTATTGTCCTCTCAAGATCTGTGAAGAATTTTGCTGGGATTTTAATGGGGATTGCATTGAATCTATAAATTGCCCTTGGTAGAATTGCCATTTTTACTATGTTGATCCTCCCTATCCAAGAGCAAGGGAGATCCTTCCATTTTCTGGTATCCTCCTCAATTTCTTTCTTCATTGACTTAAAGTTCTTGTCAAATAGATCCTTTACTTCCTTGGTTAGGGTTACCCCAAGATATTTTATGCTATTTGTGGCTATCGTGAAGGGTGATGCTTCTCTGATTTCCATCTCTGCTTCCTTATCCTTTGTGTATAGGAGGGCAACTGATTTTTTGGAATTGATCTTGTATCCTGCAACGCTACTAAAGGTGTTTATCAGCTGAAGGAGTTCTTTGCTGGAGTTTTTGGGGTCGCTTATGTACACTATCATATCATCTGCAAATAATGAAAGTTTAACTTCTTCCTTTCCGATTTGAATCCCTTTGATCCCCTTATGTTGTCTTATTGCTATTGCTAGAATTTCAAGCACTATATTAAAGAGGTATGGAGAGAGTGGACAACCTTGTCGTGTTCCTTACAGTGGTAAATTTTTATTACAATGTGTATCATTCCAGGTTGTCTCTCATTATTTATATCATATATATGTGACTTTAGGCATGTGTCTCCTAAACCCTTAGTGTTACATTTCTCATGAATGTATAATTATTTTACTTTCTCTGCTCATATTTATCGGTTTATAAGTTTTCTTTTGGTAAAAATATATCAAATTATAATTTCTTATAAAATGATTTTAACATACTCTAATGATGGCCCTATATTTTATTATGCATGTTAATTCTTTTAAATATTTGCATATCTATGAATTGCTAAAATAAACCTGCTCATGGGGGAGTTGCTAGGTGGAGTTACTACCTAAGTTAAAGCTTTTGTTGCATTGACAAATTGCACAGATACCTGCAGGTACTGGGCTGGTTTGCATTCTTATCTCTGGTGTGTCAGACCTCTTCCATGCCCCTACTCCTTCTTCTGCCCGCATACACCTCTTAGTCAAATGAATTGCTCTCAAGAAAGATGTACTGGAAATGCACCAATTTAACATTTTCCTCTATGTTCCCATTTCTTCCCTCATGGCACAAGAATTAGTGACCCTTGGGTTTTCCAACAGGTGGAGAAGGCTGAAGGGTGGATAATTGCTCTTGGTGTAACCATCAACAACCACGCTTAGTTTTTCCTGCTCCACTTCCTCCAATTCAATTAGCCTGTTCTTACCAGGGGGAGAGTTTTCAAAGCATCAGATAAGGTACTACCTCATGATTAATAATTCATGACAAGAAATGAGGATTGGGAAAGGTAATAATGTCCTTCAAGCTGTTTTCTCCACCACTCTGTCGTTCTTATTTGCATTAAATGCTCTGTCTCAATCAATAAAGTAAACATGCGAAGTTACACTGCCCCATAAACCAAAGATCCAAAACAGAAATCTGTAAGCTTTCTAAAGTCTTAAGTTTCTTCAAGAATCTTACAAAGGGCTACAGACTCTCTCTTAAGAGGAAGACCTGAGCTAGTTGCATGCATAACCCAGAACAAGCCCAAAAGGAATCCAAAGTAAGTCAGACAAGAAGTTGAATATGTATGGACTCAATTTTATGCACCCAAATTCCCAATGAAATAAAGACATTTCTTCTAAGGTAGTGTAATTATTTAGATCTTTTGTTAGGGGAAATGTGAAGACAGTTAGTCTAAGAACACTGTGATTTGGAAAATGCATAAATTCTAGGACAAATCAATTACAGGTGTTGAGGCATGGTTGCTGGTGGAATTTATTTTGCAAAGCTACAGTCGAGGATGTCTTTTTTTCCTTGCCAAATACTATCAGCCATAAAATATCTAAGGCATTGGTCACACCCACTGCTGCATGCTCTGTTACTTGGCAATTCTTTTAAGTTCTTCCTCAATTGTCATATCTCCACAGGCCATAACAAGGGACAACAGTCAGCAGCAATTCAATTTCAGCCTCCATCTGCTGGCAATAAGAACATAAGGGAGAAATTAATGTACACTCACACACTTGTTGTTAGACTATCCCAAATTTGTTTTTATAGTAGGGCTTTCCTCCAAGGAAATTAAAAATATATAAATTCTCAAATTTCTGATGAGCAACTCACCTGGTGTATGACTAAAATCATCTTTATTTTGAAGATGTGGAGAAGCTGAAAACATCCAGTCAAGGCTACAAAGCATTTCTGGATGCAATGTAAGTCTTAGGAGTCCTCTGGAAATCGTAGTGGTATTTCTTAAAAGGCTGATAGCTAATGTCCTAACCAGAAACCAGAAGGCAGGATGTATTAACAGATCACCATGTTATGTAAATATACAATGCAATGGTTGCTCTTTTAACCAGAACAGCAGCCTTTTATTTTTTCTACATGTAGGTAATTCTCTTCTAAATTCAAGACCCATAATCCTCCCACTGAGCCTTTGCTTAAATTTCCTTGCCTCTATTTCTTCCTCTGTGATATAGAAATAGTGATAGAAGGTCACTCATGGATTTTCTCTGAGAACTGAGCAAAAAGTTCTTAGAAGATTTCATAACATACAGAGTGGTCATAACCTAGGTGATTTAGCTATCATGGTGTTTATGAAATATTATGATAAGTTTCCATAACATACAGAGTGGTCATAACCTAGATGATTTAGCTATCATGGTGTTTACTAAATATTATCATCAGTGAGGTCAGCATCGTCATTACTTATGACAGCTTAATTTTAGAAAACATTATATACCCACTGTTTCATGTGCGTGTGCGTGTGCGTGTGTGTGTGTGAGAGAGAGAGAGAGAGAGAGAGAGAGAGAGAGAGAGAGAGAGAGAGAAAGAGAGAAAGAGAGAGAGAGTCAGTGTTACCTAAAACAGAAAGTTTAAAGTGTAGTTACAAACTGCTACCTGCTAATCCAGATAGCTTTTTTGACAATTCTATCCTCCTGGTAAGTAGTACTCCTGGATGTGCTTGTGTGCATGGATATGGAGACCAAAGGTGAGTAAACCTCAGGTCCTTTCCTCATAAATCATTCACTTTGTTCTCTTTGGCCTGGAACTCAATGACTAGAGTACAAGGGCAGCCAGCAAACTCTAGCAATCTGCTGTCTTCCCTTTCCCAGCTCTCTGGTTACAGTGGATGTCATTGTCCCCAGCTTTTTTATGTGATTTTAGGGAAGCAAGCTTAGGTCCCCATGTTTACATTTTTTCTATTGAGTTTTTGCCATAGCTCTGTTTATATTTTTGGAGTAATAATTTTTGTACCATCTAGTAATGGCAAAGGAAACATTAAATTACCAATGAGTACTAATGATCCACATTTACCTGGGGTTCATAGAACTCTTCCTTTGGTATCTTGTTGTAGGGAGCTACTTGTTCATCCCAGCCTTCCAGAACCAAAATAATCACACAGAAACTGTATTATTTAAATCATTGCTTGGCCCATTAGTTCTAAATTCTTATTGGCTGAATCTTACATATTAATTTAACCCATTTCTGTTAATGTGTGTATCACCACATGACTGTGGCTTACCAGGTAAAGTAAGGTAAGTAAAGACTGTGGGTCTACATGGCTTCTTTCTGACTCTGCCCTTCTTTTTCCCAGCATTCAGTTTAGTTTTCCCCACATACCTAAGCTCTACCCTATCATGTCAAGGCAGTTTTTTGATTAACCAATGGTATTCACAGTATATAGAGGTGAATCCCACATCACCTCCCCTTTTCTGTTTAAGTAAAAAAGGAATGTTTTAACTTTAAAATAGTAAAATTACATATAACAAACCAGGTATCAAGTAAGAATTATAGTTACAATATTTAAAACTATAACCATAACTATAAATTCTTCAACTCCATCAAAGACTCCAGAAGGATATAATAGTGCCTAAATAAACAGGAAGTGCATTGTTAGCAACTTCCAAAACTCTAGAAATGACAGAGACATCTTTCTGCCTGGACAGTCACCCAAAGTTCTTCTGTACTGTTGGGGCATCCATCTTCAGCCTACAGGCCTTTAATATCCAGAAGACTTTTCCATGAAGCAGGAAATTTCAAAGACAGTTCTGCCTATACTGGCAGTTTGTCAGTCACTTTCTTCTGTATCCTGTAGAATGTCTTGCAGACTCTTTGATGAAGCAGGAACCCCAAAGGACCATCTCACCTTTTGGCAAGTTCAGCATGTCCAGCTCATCAGTCCAGGCAAGAGCAGTTTCTTGCCCAAATGGTTAACAAAATCTATAAGGAGCCTCTTTGATGCCTGTCTTCCTCTTGAAGTTAATTGGTGCTGTCAGGAGCAGATGTGTCTCACTGTCATGAAAAGTCTTAAACTCTTAAAATATTTTAAATGCCATATTCTGAAGGTCTCTCAAAGATTTGAAAAATACTATCTAACTGTATATCTAGAAAACTTAACTAACATGACTACAAGCTTGACTATTATAAACGATTATCAATTAACCTATATTTCTTAATTATACATTACCTTTTTAAATGAGCTGCACAAACACAATACCTTAATCATGAGCAGAAATATACATATAACAAAATTGACCTTAAATTTTTATCAATAAACCAAGATCCATACCAATCCAAATCTCTATAGCATATTCTCCTTTAAATGTAAATAAATATTTATAGACAATAATTGAAAATATGGGCATAGTTCTGTCCAAACTATTTTCTGTTATTTATTGGGTGAAGTAATTTTTTGAGAGGTGTTCAAGGCAACCTTTTAGGGGGGCTTGGTCCATCAAACCCATCAATTTGGAAAGATTCCACAGGTTTTCATACTCTGTGGAAACAAAAGAAGAAACTATTTTCCAGAGTAACAGATCCTTAGACCTAAATTTTGAAGTCAAGATACTTTTATAATATACATGCCAGATTAGTTTAGCAATCCATATAATGAAATGTCTCTCTGTACTTAGCTCCTTCACAGTCAAAAAATTCAAAGACACAATAATATATATAATCCAGACTCTCTGTATATATCCCATTTTTATGTGGTTTATTTATTTTTACTCTATTACTTTTTAATTTTTTATCTTTACTCCTTTAATCTATAACTGTTTTGTTTTTTAAAAAGCATTTATTTCTTTTTATAACTCTCTATACTCTTTTTCTCCTCTCTCCCAGTCAACATACATTTATCCAACACTGTGACTAATTTAGATATCTTTTATGTCTGAATTTGTCTTATTGTGTATCTGTAATTTTTTACTGTCCAGGAGCATTTCTTAAAATGCGAAGCACTTCTTTAAAACTTAAGCTGTGCCATTACACAGCTTGTTATGTGCCTGCTTGTTATGCCCAGTCCAACATGACAGAGGAGTCCATTCACTGCCTCTGAGCTGCACACACTGCCCCAGTTCCAAGTATGCAGCAGGTCTTTGTTGAGCCATTAAGCAGTTGTAGCACTCTGCTCTCAAAATCAATTAAATGCTCCATAGCAGGACCTTGTCAGAATTTATACTGGCAGCACAGCACAGAAAGACAGCATTTCAAAATGGTGTGCAGCTTTTGTCCTGCTACCACTGAATCAGGAAGACCTCTCTTAAAGGAGTCATGCCTCTGCTTGCTTCTAGCCAACAGAGCCCACCCAAAAAAATGATGCTACCAAACCATGCTTAACTCTGTTCTTTTGTGTCTAGGGTTTTTAAGCTTTCTCAGGTTTTACATAGATTTAGTCTACCATGCTGGTGCACCAATTTGTACTGGGACAAACAAGCAGCCCCCTACAACAGTATGTTTATTAATGTTTTCCCAGTCTTTTAGGGAAACACAGACATGAAATGAATATGCACCATATCCTACTTATTCTCCAAAAAATCAAAGAGTTTAAGGCCCTAAGTTGGAAATGCAAATCTGTCAATCTGTTATTTTTCTTCCTTTCTTTAATCAATGTCCTTTTTATAAAGAAATACTACATTTAAAGTTGACTTTGATTCACAAAAATAACATGCATAGGGTTGAGGTAATTAAACAAACAAGCACATATCTTCATATGACCACAATAATAACAGTAGTTTATTTCTGATGGCTTGCATTGTGCTCTCTGGAGAAGACTTAATGACAGATTTCTGACGAGCAATCCCATAAAAAGCAATTATGAGTCAATTATCCATAGGGCAATTTTGAAAAGCCTACTTGTGCTCATCCCTAATCAAGATGCAGAGAACTTTTCACAGAGAAGAAATGTGTGTATTATGCAGTCAAATAGTGTATATAACATGCTGTCCTGTCAAAGGGACATGCTCTGTCACATACTTCAGATT
This sequence comes from Chionomys nivalis, assembly GCF_950005125.1. Classification (NCBI taxonomy): domain Eukaryota; kingdom Metazoa; phylum Chordata; class Mammalia; order Rodentia; family Cricetidae; genus Chionomys; species Chionomys nivalis. The sequence continues at coordinate 51,207,137 of NC_080103.1, read as the reverse complement.
GATTTTTCTTCTCTAGCTCAGACTGATGGCTGCAAGGCAATGTGACTTAAAAGGAGGTTGAAGAAGATCTCTTTTCAGTATAGAAATGCATGTTGCTGTCAATAGGTGTGACCACAATCACAAGAGCAGCGGAAGAGTGCCACAGGATGTTCTCAAAATGAAGCCCAATTTGGAGGAGCCTAAATTCACTATTAGTCTCTTATTTAGAAATTGTACCTGAAAATGTCTTTCTTCCAAGAATCTAAGGGTGGCTACATGTAGAGAAGCAACATATTTGTGGTCCTTCAAATCCTATACTTGCTGTGAACTTGGAACTTTGCAGGGAATCAGAGTGCATAGAAGTTAGAAAACAGCCAAGAACATGAGGGCTGGCACTGTCCTCAAAGTCTGCTGGCTATACAAGTACACACAAAGATCAATCCACCAGGATGACTCCAGTTAGTCTCTGCAAACATTATTCTTAGCCCTGAACTGGTGATGATTTTTATCACTACCTCAATCTTGAGACAAAAAGTGGAGTTATTATATTATGAGATTTCATGAACTAAGAGAGAGAGTATTTTTGAGGAGGAGTTCAATGTGGACAGAAGTATAGATCTGAGAATGGAAGGGTCGAAACTGAATATGGGCAAATAACAGTAGCACCAGCAACTCAGAAAACTGAGACAGGAGCATTGCTTGGGTTTAGCACTTTACAACAGCCTAGACAACACTGTGAGATTCCCATGTGAAGGAAAAATGTAGACTATCTTAAGACAATAATTAGCTTTCTAATGGGAAAGAAACTGACATACTAAATACTATAATTTAGAAGAGTTGAAAAATTAAAATATTTACAAAGAGGAGAGTAAGGTCTATGACAACTACAAAAGGTATTCTTAAATCTCCTAAGGAATAATACATTCTAATTAATGATGAGACTTTCTTCTGCATGTGAAGGAAGGAGAGAGGAAGTGACTGAGAGTAAATCACAGAAGACTGGATGGGTAGAGCCACTTAACCATAGGCATCCGGGGGGAAAACACAGAGGGAATCAATACTCTAATCTTGCTGTTGTATCCACTCCCAATTTGCAAGCATACTTAATGATACTAATGTTTTTCCAAGGTCTGAGAAAGTCTGAGATGTTCAACTTCTCCTGTGCCTCTGTTAACTCAACTAACACCTTTATATTTAAGAGGGAAGTTTAAAAAAGAAAAACGGGCATGGCAAGATGGGCATTCTTTTTATTTTTTATTCAAATTTATTTTGCTGATTTCTCTTTTGACTTGTGAGGGACAAACATTGGAGAATTATTGTTTATTTCCCTCAGTTTAAAAACACAGACTGTCTCAATGGCTCTGATGTTTGAAAGCTTAAATTTGTATTCTTATAAATGATAAGCTTTAAATATACACCAATAACTACATTTATTATCAGAATTTATATCAATTAAGCTTATCAGTGATGGTGTATCATTCTTAGTTACTGTAGAAGTAAAATTTGACAGAAATTTCCTAAATTTCTGAAGTTCTTAGGAAGGTTTCAAATAAGATGTAATGACCAATTGAAATAGAATGGAGAAAAATAGAAAATTTATATTTATCTTGCAACACGTTTTCTCAATCTTCCATTTCAAATGCTTTATGACATACTTAAAGTATCTGTATTACAGGGGTTTAACATATTTGTGCCGCGCACCGCGGCCCCGTGTCTGCGCTCTGTGCGCTGGCACCCAGTTCGCGAGCTTCTGGGAAGGGAGTTGGAGGTTAAAATACACAAACACACACAGACAGAGAGACAGCGACACGGGTCATCCTTGAATGCCCCAAGAATGCCTCTTGTGTTCAGAGGCAGATTACATAGAGATAGCCACGCCCCAGCCAAACCCACCAGAAACCACTCTCCTGCCATCAGGAACTCCTGAAGGTCTCGTGCTGAGAGCAGCTGTAGGCACTCAGATCAGGGGATTACAAGAAATTCAGGATCTGGGTTCTCACTGCTCCCAACATATTTGCAAATTAAATAAATATTCAAGTTATTGGAAGGCAGTATTGGTGAAGCAAGGTTTGTCAAAATTCCATTTTTTCCCTAAAATTAACAAGAACACTGCTAAGCAGTTGTCGAAGTCATCTTTTTAAATGCACTGGAAATTAACCAAATGCTTGCAATATCTAGAAAGGGTTTACTCAAAAAAAAAAAAAAAATGGTTGACTTTCAGTGGTGTCACTCAGCTTTGTAACATTTAAGCTTGCCCTAGTCCTGCCTCACTCTTCCCATCACCAGAGCACAGAAGAGCAGGAAGTTTCAGAAGGATGCTAGGTATGAAACAGTGACAGAGAAGCCACCAGAAGGCGGAGAGGATTTGGAACCCCCCCCCCCAGCCCTATTCCTGCAGAACCTGTCATCATCAGGCCCGCCTCAGGGTCACTCGGAAAATCTGTATTATCAGAACCTGTATGTGATTATTTAAATGTCAAGGGTCAAAGAAAGTTGTAAATTTGGGCATCTGTATATACAAAATAAATAAAGGTAATTGATAAACATCTTACTCTCTAGGGTGTTCAGGTCACTTGGAATTATCAAAAGCCCCAAATTAAAAAAAGAAAATAAAAATTCTGGGTCCTCCATAGAGGAGTTTGTACAGTTCTGACATATATATCCCAAGAAACCCAGGATGTCATCTGCATGGGTAAAGCGGTGTAAATGTTAAGAAAATTCTTAAGTCCTTTCTATTCTTATCCATGTCAGGTCAGACATGAGATTCTGTGTGATCCTGTCAAGAAATTGTGCTGGAAGAACTATATACCTTCATGCAAAAAAAAAAAAAAAAATCCTGAATTTCCAACTTTATACGAAATATACAAATCAAATCAAACTGGGTTGCCATCCAAAATATAAGACTTGAACTTTAAAATCCTTCAAAGAAACCAGATTGAGCCTTTATTGTTCTTGAGCCAGCTAATGCTTTTAAATAAGACACTAAAAGTGAATTTGCAAACGGTAAATTGGACTCTGTCAAAATGCTCTAAAGTCACTTAGGTCCTATAAAATGTATCAGCAATATCATGCAAAGACAGCCTGCAGAATGTGAAAAAAGTTTCAGGAGACAGCACTGATAAGAGTACATATCTCAGATATACAACAAACCCTTGTAATTTAAAAATCAAGTGAAAATTACCACAGTTTAAAAATAAGCCAATGATTATGTAGAAATTTCTCTAAAGAAGATATGTAAATGGCCACCAGGCATGTGAATATTATCATCCTTAGCCTTTAGAGAAAATACAAATTAAAAGCACAATAAGAGATCCTTCTTACATGCCAAATGGAAATTTAAAAAGTATTGCAAAAACCATGGGAAAATGGAATTATATTATATTGTCGGTGAGTATGTAAAACAATGAGCCCTTCTTGAAAGATTAGAAGACTTTTCAAACGTTAAACACAGAGTTAACATAGGATATGACCCCATCTCTCCATCCCTAGCCATATAATAAGAGACATAAAAATATCTGTCCACATCTTATATATTATAAAGCCATAATTTCTATCAACAACAACAACAACAACTAGATCAATCTACATGTTTATCATTAAGGAATAGGACTAAAGACTATGGTATATCTATACACAGGAGTATCATTTAGCAGTAAAAAAATATGATGTACTGATACCCAGACAAAACAGATAAACTTTGTAAACATTATACCAAATGTAAGGATCCTGTCATAGAAGAACATAGCCCACTGTTTCATCTTCATAAAATATTTGAGACAGGGAACCCCATATAACCAGAAACTAGTTAGACATCTCCGGGAACTGGAGGCATTAGTTGCTAAGGGAGAGAACTGCCTTAGTGTGTTGAATATGTACCAAATAATTATCACAGAAAACCTAACAGAGCTTATTGTTATATAACTTGCTGAATCATACCCTCTTAAAGGGCAAATTTTATGATCTATGATTGCATCTCAATAAAACTGCTAGAAATTTATTGAAGTTCATGGCACCTTTAAAAAATACTAGCATGTAAGACAAATATAAATAACTTGAAATGGATCCTGGTTCCTGAGAGGTAAATTCTCTCAGACTGGCAATGCAAAATATATCAGCTTCAGTGTCTGTTAATACAAAAGTAAAACAAAAAGTCAACTTCAAATGAAGTCAGTAAAAGTAGACAGACTGTTAAAAAAATAAAAGATAAAGAGAGAAAAAGACAAAATTAAGAGAAAACAAAGAAAAAATGCAAACTGATTTCCAGTTAAAAATATACTAGAACTGTGACTTCCATAAGGTGAATTTTGAATTGAATGGATTTTGACCTGAGGACCAATGAAGCCAAATTTGATGAATAATATTTTGGCATGAGAGGTGGAAAGAGCTCAGGAGTCAGCGAATGGAAAGAAATGAAGAGACGGACATGCAGACATAACAGACAGAACAACAGACAGAACTGCCCAAAACCAAAGGCAGAGGAGCATGTTGAAGGTGACCACAAACCCCAATTCAATATTGTTGGGAAATAATTAAAAATAATAATAATTTTATCGTTAGAAGTTGGGGATCATAAAATTTCTGGTCAAATGTCATAAAAGTGTTAAAAGAAAACAAGAACAACACAATAAAAACAAAAACATGTCAACCAAGTCTTTAATATCTAAACATTAGTAAAGCTACAATCTTGGATGAAAAGGATAGAAGAAAGTGAATTACAAGCAGATATAAAAGAAAAGAATTGTGGAAGGAAGCTTAGAGATTGAGAAGAAATGAGGATAGCTGAAAAGTCTATCCACTGGAAGGAACAAGGAAGTCCATTGAAGGTGGAAAATAAATGTTAAAAGACTCTCATTTTTCTCTGAATTTCTGAAAACTTCTTGTGACTATTTAAAGCTCAATTATAGCAGTGCCTCTTGTGGTTTATGTAGTATATACAACCAAAATAGATGCTGACAAGGAGAATAAGATGTGGGATGAAAGGAGTATGAACACACACACACACACACACACACACACACTGTACAGACCTTACAGTTGCAAGCTTTATTAAATCCTTGTGAAAGGATGAAATATTAATCCTAATCTCATTATGAAAAGTTAAGCAAGTATGCATATTTTCTATATAACAATTACTAAAAATGTACAAAGACAGCAAAATAAAAGGGAAATTAATAAAACAAACAACTTGACCCAAAAGATTGATAAACACACATAAAGCAGAAAAGGCCTGGAAGTAAAGGTCTGGGAGGGAGTAGGGCAGTTTTCTCAAAGTGGCTTAGAATCATGAAGATGTGAATCATCTTAGGCCTGAGAAACAAACTCAAGCAGCTATCAAAAGCTTTTCTCCCAAAGAAAACTCGAAGTCTTGATGGTTTCGATTGCACTCAACCAAATATGTAAGCAGAAACCTCGCAGAGTGTACACAGAAGCAGAATGCCCAGCTCAGTGAGGCCAGTGCAGTCCTTGCTGACAAAGATATTAAAAGACAGTTACAGTTACAGATTAATCTCCCTCATGAGCAAATATGCAAAAATGCTTACCAAACTATTACAGGATTGGATTTTAGATTTATTCACAGTATCCAAATGATAAAAATAGCCAGGTGTGAAGAAACAGAACACAGTCATTGTGCTGTGTTCATAGAAAACTGCTTAGCAATTTAAGCAGCCAGTTGTTGCGACACACAGCATGGGCAAATATTATAATACAGTACATGCGAGGCAGCTAACACAATGAAACAAATCCTTGTAGGTAGAAGTTTAAACAAAGAAGGAGAATGTGATGAATGTCTCAGGAGCAACTTCAGCCCTTGGATCATAAATGTAGGAATTAACTGATAAGTTCTCAGAGTTTTGTTATGATCCGTGTTTCAATAAGGACTTGAACTGCACAGAGAAAGTTAAAAAATCCAGAAAATATTTTTATTTAAGATCGATGAATCGCCTTTTACATTAATTTTACATTTAACTGTACTGAAAATATTGTCCTTTGTCAATGCCACAGATAGTGATTTAGGAAGTCATAGATACGTGAGCCTTTTCAAAGAGTAAAAGGAAAGGATGAATATTTGTATGACCGGATTAGCAATTACAAACAATTGAAAAAAAGTACAATAAAATGTCGATTGAAAACACACAACAGCGCTCCCTACATACTTCTTCAACTTTATCCTATGTATTACTTTTACTGAAAAAAAAAAAGAAAAGAAAAGAAAAAAGATGGGAAATCAGACTTTCCAAACTTTACACTCAGGGAAATTTCTCCTTTGGGATTTGAATGACCAATAATTAGCACAGTCCTACACAAAAATGCACTTATCTTAAAAAACCACATTCTGCACATCCATTATGCTCAGAATGATATTGTAGCGGTGGAAGGAACTGTGCCAGCCTCCCTCTCCTGGGTCAGGACTAAAGACCCCACTTCACTGCCTTCTTCGTGTTCCTCCCTTAAATCTCTCATCAGATAGACCATTTGAACAACTGACTGTAGCTGTTACTTCTTCTGTGCCATTATCACAGATCTCCTCTGGGCCAAGGATTCATTTTTAAAGGCAAATGCACCAGGAAGAGTGTTCTGCCAACAGTTTCTGGTTGTTCCCATATTCCATGAGCTCCAGAGTCCCCGTTAACTTGATGAGCTGCTAATGCCTCTTCTTCTTCTTCCAATTGACTCCATACAAAAGAGAAAGTTGAAGGAAAAGAAATACCCAATTTAAGGAAATGAAGGAAGAAATGAATAAATGCAATTTTCCCAAGGCCAATAACCTGGCCCCAAATCTGTCCTGTAGACTCCAAAGCGTTGGGGCTCAGGAGTGTCTTGGCCTGCTGTGCAGATGAAGTCTAATCCTGGCTGTTCTCAGACTCGAGTCTAAGTAGGAATGTTTCTACTCAAATATAAGAAAACAGGAAAGATGAATGTGTAAGAGAGAGAGAGAGAAAGCAACTGAAGTATGGAAATTTGGATTCCAAAATGACTAGATCAGGATGGCATAGAGAATTGTTACAAAAAGTGTTATTTGCTTTGTCTGGAGACATGGGTGAGTCAGTAAACTATTGTACCAGTGTAAAGTCCTGAGTTTGAATCCCAAGTGTCTACTTAGAAAAACAAAGCCAGGCATGGTAGCACATATTGTAATCCTAAGACTTGAGGGACAGAGACAGGCAGATCCATGGAGCTCACTAGCTACATCCTGCTCAAGTCAGTGAGCTGAAGAAGGTGCATTGAGAGACATTGTCTCAACAAAAGAAGTGAAGAGTGAAGAAGATGCTGGAGGTTGACCTTTGGCCTCCACAGAAGTGTGTGCACACATGCATACGTTTCTACATGTACAGATGCATACACATAATGTTTGTGTGGTACTCCCAGTGTAAGAAGATACTCACCTTTTTATCTTCATCTTTGTGTTCTCTTGCTTCTGCCACGAAATAAATTTATCATTGTGAATGAGTAAATGGATTTCCCTTATTTTAAAAATGTTACTTTTTAATAATTGGGGCATAAACACAGACATATTATACAAGGTTGGAATAGAAAAAATGCTAATTGTTGCTACAAAAATAAATAAAACAACCAAGCCACAAACTGTGGCAGACTTTAACACCCAAGGGACACTGAAGCTAATAAGTGTCGTTGCCTTTAGTGGTGCAGTGACTATTTAAGTTGCTTATGCCAAAAACAAAACAAAACGACAACAACAACAACAACAACAAAAACCCTTCTCAGGCTTAAGAAAGCAACTTTAACTACTTAATCTCAATTGATTAAGGGGAAGTGGTGTCACTTTAAGAGGGGAGGCTGGAGAGATGACTCAGCAGTTAACAGTTAACTGGCTACTCCTGCAGAAGACCTGGCTTCCATTCCCAAAAGCCATTATCATCTAGAACTCCAGTTCCGGAGAATTCATCTCCCTCTTCTGGTTTCTGTGGGCACTGTATGTGCATATACATGTGCATACATGTGGGCAAATACTCATACATATAAAATAAAAATAATTTTTTTTTAAAATAGGAGAGGGCTTATTTAGAAGAAAGATTTCAGAGGGAAAGAAAGTGAAATTAGGGAGGGTAGGGAAGGTGAAAATGACCAAAATTAAGCTTTTATATTTATAAGTAAAAGATATTAAACTATGGTTGGAAAATATTTACAAGATGTTGAAAAGGTGAAGTGCAATTTAAAATTAGAGGAAATTTTCAGTCACGAATGCAATTGGCACTGAGAAGTCTGAAGCAAGAAGCTTATGAGCTCCAGAGCAGCCTGGGATACGTGTTGCATTATGAGATCTTATGTCAAAGAGGAGAAGGAGAAAAGTAAAGCAACAACAAAAATATTAGGAAAAAATACAATGAATTAGAGTTTCTAGATTTTATATTAGAGTTCAGAATTAAGAAGATGGAAAAAAGATTAACAAAGGGAGACACATACTTTAGGATATTCTAACAATTTGTTTACCTTTAAGCAATGATCTTCAGCTTATCACATGATTTAACACACCTATTCGATTTATGTTATGTTTTATCCATTTTGCTCCAATAGTACTGAAGATCCAGGATACTGGATATTTTTACTTTTTATGCTCTCTCTATGCTGACTACCTAAAATTCCATTTGATATTGAATGAATGGACACGCTTGACTAATTTAAAAGAATCTGAATGTACTATTCAGAGGTGATGGTATCTGGAGGAAGGAAGCCAACTGTGTTTTTAGCAAAGCAATTGAACTCTTTAGTCTCAGATTTCCCCTCTGTTAAAAACAAAAGCAATACTCCTCCTAAAAACTCTCAGAATTCCAAAAACTGCACTAGTAAAGAGGTTTCTAAGAAGCACCAGAATGAAACTTGCTTATCCAAAGTCTAAAAATTATTACTCATAGCAAGGTGTTAAAAATGCTTTGTTAAATTGAATTTTTTCAAAATAAGGCTCAAGGGGAAACAAAGAAGACAGCTAAAAAAATAAATAACCCATCAATCTAAAAGAATTAAAAAGTAAGAAACCAGGTAAGTTCAAAATCAAACAAAAGTAAATAGAAATGTATGAATAAAAAGGGTGGTTACCATAGAGAGATGCCCTTCCCTGCTCAGTGTTAAAGGTATATAGAAATGACTTGAATATACTTCACAGAAACAAACAAACAAAAAAAAGGGGTCTGGTAAGATGCTTCAGCTGGTAGGAGGGCTTGCTTCCATTCTTGATGATCTGAGTATGACCTGGATCCCACATTACAGAAGGAGAGAAGCCATTCCCTCTAGTTGGCCTCCAACCTCCACACACTCACCATGACACAAGCACACCCACATAAATAAATAAAAATAAACCAACAAATTAGTGGCAAAATACATAATAAATAAATGTTAAAAGGTAATTTCAAGACCCTAAATAATAAATAAACATGTATATGTATATTAACTATGTATAAAATAAACTTCTAGATATTACTATTTATGGATGATAGATAGTTGATAGGTAGAGAATAGACGGATAGGCAGTATGTGTTCTCATGAACAAATACATCTGTGTTTGCTTTAGTATTTTGAACTTCAGAATAATGAACTCAAGACTGGAGTAACTTGAGATCGAAAAGCAAGGATGAAGGGGGCAGAATGACAACGTTTTCTCAACAGTTAGCATCTTTTGCTTCCAACGTGAAGATAATGAAGAAACATAAAAAAAGCTCCATCAGACCCCATTTCCTCCATCCTATTCCAAATTCACTAATGCTTTTGGGTTCTTGCCATTTCCTCCTGCAGTACTTCTCTTTGTTTAATATTAATTAAAAATAGTGTTTTATCAGATGTCAAACACCTGCATCATGTAAGTAACTTTAGAGTTCATTACAGGGAGCAGGAAAGACAAACAGGAAAGGGACATTAATAAAGAATACAATAGAAGTGTGTACTGTGTAGGACCCCATGGAAGATGAAGGTGGCTCATAACACTGAGACCAGAGAGTGGTATAAGACACGCACACACTAGGTCTGCACTGGAGCATGACACTATCTGGGAAAGCCTCAGGACTTGTTGGGTCTGAGGTTGACACTGAAATCAGAAGGGATGTGAAGTGTATACTGCTCAGATCAAGGATGTCTTCTGCTTCTTTGATGGAGTGCTTCCAAGTCTGTAAGCAGGCATGGGGACCTTAACTTGGAGGAGGATTGAAGGGGAAGGAAGAAGCAGGGAGGAGAGCAGAGAAAAATGTAGAGCCCAATAGAAATCAATAAGAAAAAAAAAGTATAACAAGGATAAAAACAAGTCTGTAAGCAGGATCCTCTTTATAATCCATTTGGTCAAATTCACTTTGGTGATAGTGAAAGATATTTCTGTTACTTGGATTAAGAGTTTGTATAAATTAAAAAAACTGTTATTAAAGATATGAAACAAATATATGATATTGTTTTTTGGATGTATTATTGAATATCACATGCATTTTAATAAATATATATAATTTATTTTTTAATTTTACATATATATTATATATACTAGGCATATGAATCATATCTTACTTATATCTTACACCTTAGAGTTTTAGTTATAAATTCTTAGTTTCTTAAGGAATAAGATATTATTATCTAAAAATATAAAGTATGGGGGATTACAGAGAGCAGTCTGCCTGTTGTTCAACTCTTCATACCTTCTCAAATTCATACTCTGAAACTTGGTCCTAAAGATGTAAATATCAGGAGATGTCACTTTGAGGAAACGATTAGGTAACTAGGTCTGTGCCCTTGGGGTACTAATTCCCTTATGGAAAGAATTCCAGTGAGCCCACTTGTCCCTGCCACCTGTGACTTCTTAGGGAGGAGACACCATCTTCACATCAGAAAAGGCAGTGCTTGCTAGATAGTGACTCTACATCATGGAACCTTGGCTTTGAACTTCTAGCCTCTGAAACTGAAGAAATAAAATTCTGTTGTATCAAGTCACTCAGTTCACAGAAAATTATCCTAGATGTCCAAGCAGATAAGATTTCACCCCTGGGCTTCTGACACACACTCTTAATTCTTCAAACAGAATTCTGATCGAACTATCTCTAAGTTTTTACTCTCCCAAGTTGACCCTCATTTATAATAACACATGTTTGGGGACAGGGGCAAACTTTTTGTTTTTGTTTTTGTTTTTTTTGCCTCAGAACATTGTAGAGAAATCCTGAAAATTTTTGTCTTATGAGAGCAAAATCCAGAAGGTAGTATGCCTTCTGATTGATCACACCCAATTACCTGTTTTTTGTGTCTATGTGCAATGAGAGAGGCTGATCCTTGCCTCACTAGACCTCCTTTCTTTCACGTTCCTCTTTCTCAGGTGTTATTCATGCTCTTCAGAGTTTCCCACCATCACCTGTCTACACCTTCATAAATTTTGTGTGCTTACAATTCTGTTTTGGCATCTGTTTATTGAAGAACCTGAACCAACACAGTAGGGAATGCAATTTTGATAGATGACTCCAGCTTCTGGATAGAAAAATTTAGCAGAAAACACATCTTAAGACAAGAAGATCCCTTCTGATACCTTTCTCTAAAATGTGCTGTTTTTGTTATAAGTACATGTTCATGCGTGAATGTGGATGTGCATGTGAGTATATGGACATCCATGCGAAGACAAGTGATCAATATTAGAAGTCTTCCTAAATGATTTTCCACCTTGTTTTCTGAGGCAGAGTCTCTCACCTAGCTGAAGACTCACTAATTAAACTAAGGTATTCAACCTGCTCCTGCCATTGGCTTGTCTCTGCCCCACTCTACCACTCAGTGTGCTGAGGTTACAGACGACACATATTCTTAGCCCTGGGCTTCTATGTAGTGCTATTGTAGCTGAACTAAGTTATCATGCCTGTGGTCCAGGTACCTAACTCACTAAGCTATTTTTCCCAGCTCCAAACAGTGCTTTGAATAGCTTTTCACTGAGTTAAAAGTTTGTTATGGAGGCTCCTATGTTCATAACTTAAATAAACTTATGTTTTAAAATAGAGGTATAAACCAAACCACCACACATTCAGAAAAAAGAAATTCACAAAAAACAAAACAGAATTTAAAGGGAAAAAAGAGAATCAGTTCATGTTAAAAGCAAAGAAGGATCTTAGTAATTAAAGAACTAATGTACAAAATGGGGGTTTGGCTTCATAAGGCAATGTTAGTTGACTACAAGATATTATTAAAAATTACAATCAAATATATATTAATAAATAGCTATATTACAAATACAAATAATAACTACAAATATATATTCATGATATATTGCATAATTATTTAATGATATAAATATATGTTATATATCATAATATAGAACTATATGTCATAAATTATTTAATAATACACACATGCAATTTATTTATAATTTTACATATATATTATATATGCTATACATGTGAGTCATATCTTATTTGTATCTTATGCCTTAGAGTCCTATTCTTTAGCTATAAATTATTTGTGATATATATAATATAGTTGCTTTTGCAGTATTACTCTTACACTAGTCAGAGTTCAGCAGAAGCACTAACTGCAGGCTAGAGTCTCATACTTTTAAGAGTGGTGGAATGCTGAGGTGGGAAAAAGCATGGGAATTTTAATAATAGAAGGATTCACTCTTCTATCCTTTGCTGTTGTAAGTTTCTTTTCCCCAAACTCTCTCTCACATGCATGCGATGTCTACAGAAAGGCACACTCTATGATTGTGCCTGGTTAGTAGGTCTCAGTGAAGGCATAAATTCCTTTCTCAGTGGAGAACATATGGAGCCCAAAGAAAAGAGGAAAATATATTGGCTGAAAAACAACTAATTAGAGCTGGTGACTGGACCAGAAATATCATCCAAATTCTCCCTAAATCATTTAGATTTGGTCTCTGATAGAAAGTAGGAAACTTCAAAGTCCTTCCATTATTCTAGAAGTTACTTCTTCTGTTCTTTCTTGCACATGATGGCCCAGATAAAAATGACACAGGCCATGCATGCTTAAACTAGCTAGATTTTATGAGTCTGTGGCTTTTGTTTAATTTCCCAAAACAGAATGAAACTAGCATATTAATCTAAACCTGTGTCCTCAGAAAGAGGAAACAGACCAATTCACCAATGAGCACATTTAGTAAAAGCACAGTGTGGTGCACCAAAGAGTAAGAGTGCAGTGTGGTGAGCCTGGGAAAATTTTGGGTAGCTAATCTTGGCCACTAACATCACGTTTCCAGTTACCTAATCCAGAAAACTAACATATATAATCTAAATCCTTCTCACCATAATTGATTTACTTCAGTTTGTCAAGTCTGCCTAAATATCTTCCTGAACCTCATCTGCATTCCAGCCCATAACCTCAACTCAGTCGTAGGTCACTCTCTCTAGATTACTTAAGTAGACTTCTGAGTGTCTTGTTCTCCGCTATCACCTCGTCAGTCGGACACTGACAGACACTCAAATTGTCTAGTTCTCTTATCTCTTGAGTTTGAGAGCTACAATGGCTTCCATTGGCTTCCAGTAAAAGAAAATGGTCACCAATGCCCCGGCGCTTGGGTAAGGAGTGAGAACAGGATGAGACAAGAGACACAAGAGATGGATACAAGACAGGATTCTGATCAAGTCTCATTTACCCAAGGGGATAATTCGGGAAAATATAAGGTAAGGGAAAGGAAGAAGTTCTTCTTGTGCATATGGGTAACTAAACAACTTACTAGGCAACCTAACCATGGTCTAATGGTCGGGTGGAAAGTCCCTAACTGCAACATGCAGAAAAGGCAGAATGTTTAAAACACGGGAACAATGGAGCAATAACCTTTTCCAGAGTTAGTATTTGACAGATCAGAACAGCAGGAGAAGCCAAGAGCAACAGGGTGGGCGAAACTGATCCAGGGAGCAGTGAGTCTCCCACACACAAGCCGACCAGTGAAACAGGAGTTTAACAAGTACTTCTCGGTCTTTCTCGATTCTAATTCCTGCTTCCTCATAGTCATGGACCAAATGTTGTGCAATTCCTAGGTAGCTTCATAGTAAAATAAACAGGTAAGTCTAAGCTATGGAATCATGTTTTTAAATTACAGAATTAATTTTCATATAGGTGGCAGGCATCCTTTGCTCTCTCCCTCTGTGTGTGTGTGTGTTACATAGCCATGTAGTATGATACAGTGTATATGTTTTAATATCAGGTTATCTGATAACCCAATATGTCACTGAAGAAGTTTAAGAAATTAATTCTTTTTTAACAAAAATAACTATTTCACTTAAAAGAATATGAAAAATTCAGAACAACAACAGTAACAGTAATAAGCACTATACAGAGACAATCACTGTTCGTAGTTCAGGTGTTTATTCTTGGTCCTCTTCCTAAATTTCAAATAGTTTAAAAATGAAAGCCTTATGGCTCTAGTTCTGACATTATTATCTCATAGTACTTAGCATTGCTATCCCATATCATTAGATGTTAAAAAAAAATAAAACTTTTGAGTATCTGGAGAGATAGCTCAGCTAAATACACTTACTATTCTTCAGGGGACTGAGCTGCAGTAGCTCATAGTCACCTCAAACTCCAGCTCCAGAGGATGTACCCTCTTATGGTTTCTGGGGTATCTGCACCTAGGTACACATATATACAACCAGACACAAAACATAATTAACAATAAAATGAATTTTTAAAAAAATTGTGTTATTCCAAAAACAAAAACCTAAACATGTAATCACCTATTAGATGCTGAAAAAATCTTTAACAGAATCCAAACCCCAATCATAATAAAGGTCTTGGAGAGATTATGGATACAAGGGGCATACCTAAAATACCTAAACATAATAAAAGCATGTCAATTGCTGACATTAAATTAAATGGAGAAAAACCCAAAGCATTTCCATTAAAACCAGGAAAAAGACAAGATTGTCCTCTCTCTCCACACCTATTAAACATAGTACTTGAAGTTCTAGCTAGAGCAATAGGTCATCAGAGAGGCTTCATCCAGTAACTGGAGGAAACAGATGTAGACCCACGGCCAAACATTTGGCAGAGTTCGGGGAATCCTGCAGAAGAGCAGGGTGAAGAATTATAGGAGCCAGATGGATCAAGAACATCTCAAGAGATCTCACAGACGCACTTAACCTGGGTTACTAGGGGCTCACAGAGACTGAAGTGACAGCCAGGAAGTCAGCATGTGACTGACCTAGGCACTCAGTTTATATGTTAGATTTGTGTAGCTTGGTCCTCTTGCAGAACTCCTAACAGTAGTAACAGGGGCTGTCTCCAATTCTTTTACTGGTTTTTAGGATCCTACTCCTCATACTGGGTCTCCTTGCCCAGATTTAATACACTGGGAGGTGTTTAGTCTTACTGTAAATTGATATGCCATGTTTTGTTGATACTTAAACAGAAACAGAGGACTGAATTGGGGGTGGGAACATAATGAGGAGGAGGGAGTAGACTGGAAGGAGAGAAAGAAAGGGTAACTGCATCTAGGACATAAAGTAAATAAAATTTTTAAAAGTATTATTACAATTATTTTAATACAATTAAAAATTATGCACGTAGGCACGCTACGGCATGCACATAGATGTCAGAGAATTACTCTCAGGAACTGGTTCTCTGTGTTCACCCCATAGATTCCAAGGATCAAACACAGGTGATCAGGCTTGGCAGCAAGTAGACTAACCCGCTAAACCAACTCATCAGTCCCATTAAATGATTTTAAAATGCATTTTAGTAGTGTCCAATTTCTTTAGTTACTCTCTCATTGTTTATCTTTAAACATCAACGAAGCCTTTAACTACAAACCTAGCAATTACTTTAGTGTAGATTTCTATGGCTGGGCGGTGGTGGCCCACGCCTTTAATCCCAGCACTTGGGAGGCAGAGGCAGGTGAATCTCTGTGAGTTCAAGACCAGCCTGGTCTACAAGAGCTAGTTCCAGGACAGGCTCCAAAGCCACAGAGAAACCCTGTCTCAAAAAACCAAAAAAAAAAAAAAAAAAGATTTCTACCAATCTGGGCTGGAAAAGTATGACTGTATTTTATTTCTGTGTACTGGGTGATGACGTTTTCAGTAAAGCTTACTGGCCCTATAGGAAGATGTCTATCTTACCAGCATTCTTACAGGGATATGCACCGTCTTTATAGAAGAGTATTTGACATTTTAGAAGTAGATTTATTCTTTATGGTTTGAGCACTTTTTCATAGTGATATTACTTCTGTGTTTCTATTGTGAATTGTCTAGCCTTGGCCCATTTTTCCATAGGAGTATGAAATAACACATATTTTGCCAGCAGGTTTCAACACACATGGGAAAAAGCTATATTCATGGAATGTGCCTTTGAACCTGTATTCAAAAGAACTCAGGCAGAGGTTAGTGGTGAATAAAGCAGAGTTACTTTTGCTTAATGACACAGGTGGGGAAAGAATTTGTAGAACATGTTTTTCTTGAAAATAAAATATCTGTGGCTCACCATGTGGGCACAGGAACAAACCTACAAATCGGCTCAGAAGTGCTTTCCTAGCCAGAGCCGCTGGATGCATGGTATAAATATCTGCCTTTTGTATCACAACAACCCTCTAGAAGCGAAGAACTCACGGTGCTTTCAAGACTAAATTTAGGAATTGATAATTCACAGGGCAGTGAAGCCAGAAACTTCAGAGACATCCTTGGCATATCTGCTGCCTGATTGCTAACAGGTTTCTGGGCATTTTTCTTGACTGTCCACTCAATACATTAGGCAGAGTTATGACACAGCACCAAGACCTCTGTAGGAGCTTCCCGGGGTCTAAAATCACTCTCAATTAGTATTTTGTTCTTGAATTAATGAAGAATTGTACTTGCTAAGTATAATTGTTTATCTCCTCCACCCAAATAGAACAGGGAAAGCAATAGAGAAGATGTGGATGATAGAGTATACAAAAATAATTTACCCCATAGTTCTTGAAAGAAAAGCTAAGCCATTTCTTTATATTCTTCCAGTTGTTCCACTTAAGTGAAAATGGGACCATCCTGCTTCTTTGCAGATTCTCTGCCATTTGCAGGACAGTGTTTTATTGTAAATTAGTTTGTGTGTCGTCTTAGATATTTCTTCTTGAGAATGTTTGCCTGCGTGCCATGATATGTGTGCATGGGTCATTTGCAATATTTTGCTATTACAAACAATACCACAAAAAACACCTTCATAATTAATTTTCATTTTTTCCTTTCATTATTTTAAAATGGTGCTTTTTTTGTTTGTTTCCAAAGCAGCCAAGAGGGACCTGCTGTCTAGCCCAGTCTCGTCCTGCTGACAAGGAGCAGCTCTTCCCTTCTGGCAGGGAGTAGAATTTACTTTTTGCTGAATGATTTACTTCCCGTGTGAGTTTTCTTTACTTCTTTCATTTGGTGTTCTATAATTACTCATTCTTGGGTCTCTCACTCTTCAAAACAGCTGGAACATTTCTCTCCATTATTTTTTTTAAATAGTTCATAATTTTTCTCTTCCTCTGGGGACTTTAGATAATGACAGTTCTGTCTTCTATACCACTTTGTTTTCTTGGGTACCACCTCTTCATTCTTTTCTTCTGCCTTCTGAGAGAGTTTCTCAGTCTGATCTATAATTCATTAACTTTGGCTGTGCCCATCAAACTCTACGTTACCATTGCCCTAGTAACTATTTCCCCATCACATGGACTTTTCTCACCATGCGTTATCTTACTCGTCTTTCCTAAGCTTTCACAGAGCTACATGCTGCCCACTGCAATGCGTATATTCTATGAGGTTGATGAGAACAAAAGTTAGACACACTCTTATAGACCCCAAGTCTACATCCTCTTCTGTGCATCTGCCACTCTGCTGTTGTCTGTGCAGGGGAAGAACTGCAGTGCTCAAGTCCTCCTTCAGCGATGCTAGGGAAGTCTAAGGAGAAAGGGAAGTATGGTCCTAGAATGGAACTGAAAATGATCACACTATTGGTGTTGCCTCCAAAAAAAGCTCTCTTAGAAAGTCTTCACTTAGTAGCAAAGCCTGTGGAAGAGCCCAGCATCACAGTCCTTCAGGCCTGTGGATCAGAAGGAAGTGCATGTGGCTGAGCAAAGAAAACTGCTGGGCAGATTCTGTCCACCCATTGTTCTTTATCCCTTGGGGACATTTGTTCTCTCACCTTGGTCTTAAATTTTGGATCCAAATACCCAAATCTGTTCCAACAGCTAAATGACAGGTGCTCATGGCCCGTACATGGTAGCGAGAAATATAAAAACAAAAATTAAAACTCTTACTCCCAGCTCATGTGTTCACATTCATATCCAATCACTCTGGACTTTTGGCGATGTCACTCACACTTTTTGTATGTCTCCAGCCAATTACACAGAAGTCAGATCTCCTGCATGTTCCCACACTGTATTATGATGCTGTTTGTCCCTGGAGCCTGTTTCCATTTTTCTCTTGTTGTCACTAGGACTGATGTTTGGCAGAATGTCCAGAAGTCCTTCTTGTTTTCCATCTTGATGGAATATGGAAGCTGAAAATGCCATATTGATTTACATCCATGCCAGATTCTCTGAGATAAATGCTTAGAGTAAGGCTGTCACTAGGGCTTGCCAAATGGTCAGAATTATACATTAAATAAACATATTGATCAATCTTTTCTCCCTAATCTTGTTTGTCCAATTCGATGTCTTCATAAAGAGACTGTTATGAAATCTACTGTGCCATATCCAACCATACTGGACTATTTCTCTGACAACAAACCCACCTTTTTGCAATCTCTGCCCTTGTTGCTTAAACTGGCAATGTCTTTGTTCTTTTCTAGTTTTTACTTTTTAACTTTTTTTCTGCCTTTTTTATCCTCCCTCCCTCCCTCCCTCCCTCTTTCTTTCTTTCTTTCTTTCTTTCTTTCTTTCTTTCTTTCTTTCTTTCTTCTTTGAAATTTCCTTATGTATTATAGATGCGTCTCCTGAACCTCAGTCACTATCCATTTATATTTTGTTAGTTCCATTGTTCAGCATTTTGGTCATAGATATATTTAAGTACAGTAAGCTTTAATTGCCTACTTTTATATCTGAAGGATCCCCCTACCCTGTGACTGTCTTCTGGGTAGAGACTATCTCTGGTCGTCTTTTCTTGCCATAACCTTGAGACTGGCCATCTATATTGACAGAACCCAGATTAAGTGTGTAAGACACTTTTAAGCACTTTTATTCAACTTTTAACATCACTCATGTTATCGTGTTCGGGGATGAGACCACTGGAGCTCTAGAGAGGGATAGGAAGCATGCCCAACGTAATGCTAGGATGAGAATTCCTGTGCGTTCTAGAGATTTGATCACTCTGACTCAAAGTTTCTTGTAGAAACTTGGAAATATTAATCAATAAAGAAGACTGACATTTTTCTTTAGAAGCTGCCATTTCCAGTATTTGAGAAACACCACATTCACTGTCTAGCTATTCCAAAATAATCCTGAAACTTAGAGGATTAAATTGTAGTCATTGCAAGAAATAACCTACGTGCCCCTCCCCTTGTTTATAATAATCTTGTTGAGAGACTATAACAGAGCGGGCTTGGAAATATTCATTCTCCACACATGACCTAGCCATGCACCCATTTATCAGTACCACCTTCAACTGCCCTCTAGCATATATAGCTTTTTCACTATTCCCTGCTAGTGGGCAGGGTGGCAATCTGGTGCTGAAAGAAAAATAATTCTACTTAAGCATCACTTGACATAATGAGTGAGTCCTGTCTAATCTCTGCTACTGCTTGAAGAAATCTGAAGTATCTAATCAAATATGACGATCACCAAACAAAGTTCACAGGTGCATCCCAAGAGCATACATTGAGTTGCCTAATTCTGATGTCCTGGTAGCTCCTTATAAGCTGCCAGACAGTATTTCCAGGACAAGTTTTCAATGATCTCTATCATCTCCTGCTTGGCCAACAACCAGATCAAGGAGGTGGAAGGGATGGCTTGTGCCACC
This sequence comes from Chionomys nivalis, assembly GCF_950005125.1. NCBI lineage: Eukaryota > Metazoa > Chordata > Mammalia > Rodentia > Cricetidae > Chionomys > Chionomys nivalis. Next base: position 51,187,281 of record NC_080103.1, on the reverse strand, counting down.
TGATCTGCTCTGCCACCCTCTTGTTTTTACAGGCCTGGAGACATAGTCCAAGGTAAATGTCACTGATATGTATTCCCCTAGAGCTGAATAAAAACAAAGGCAGAGTTTATTGATTTTTTAAAATTAATTTCTTTCTGCCAGACTTCATTTAGGCTCATTGCCTACTTATTTGGAGACCACCTGGCCAAGCAGAAATTTCCATAGCTGATTCAGAACAAGGGAAAACAAAACCATAAAGATCTTAAAAGGCGATAGCTCTAATTGGCTAAGGGGAGAAACAGATCTACTAAAATGTCCTGGAGGTGCACAGATCTTGACTATATTTGGCTGTCACTTCCCTGCCTGGAACTGGAGATTCTTGTTTTGGAAGATTTTTGGTCTGGTCAACAAGTTTTCATTCCCATTTAAGTACTGTAAATATCCACCTCATTAAATGCATGGCAAAATATGTGTCAGAATTATTAAACACAAAAAATAAAAAAAAATCCTATCATCTTGAAGTTTCCTGTCAAAAGAAAGGAAGAAAGAAAGAAAGGAAAGAAAGAGTGAAAGAGCGAGAGAGAGAGAGAAAGAACACTCATAGGGAATAAATGAAATATAATGCCCACAAACACAGGGTTCAAAGGCTATCCAAGGTCAAAATCTTTATGATTTTGTGAAAGCATTAGTCAAGGGTGTTTTGACTTGGAAATAACAAATTTTTCAAATCCAGTGTGTGTGTGTGTGTGTGTGTGTGTGTGTGTGTGTGTGTGTGTGTTAATTTGAAAGGCAAATATAAAGGGCCACTATGGAAAGAAGACAGCTGCACAAGAGGGCTCATCATCCAGTCTTCTTTCTTCAGGAAACATTGCAAAATTAACCTTTGAAGCCCTTCTCCTTTGCTGCATCCGGCAATAGAAGCAGCAAAAATGACCTGCAACAGGTTCAAATGGTGTCACTTTGGGAGATGAGACGGTGTGATTTATGTCTGATCAGGAAGAAATGACCCCGTGGAGGTTAGAAGCCTTCTGACCCTGAGAGCAGAGATAAACCAAATTAGATGCAACCTAACATGCAGAACCTGACGCCTATGCCATGCACATTGCAGGACTGCATTTTTTCCTTTATTCAGACCAGAGAATTTTAATTCACTAAAGCTTTTTCTCTCTTCCTCTCAACACAAGCACGCACACATGAACTGTTTTTAAAAACTTAGAATCAGAATGCAAACTTCCAACTCGTATCACAGGATCCTAAAGATGGCCCAGGTCTGGTTGCTAGGCAAGTATCCCTGTTGCCTGCGCAAATGTATGGTAGGCCACAATTGTTTTGTGCAAGGGAACAGATAAATGACATGGATTGAAATGATGGTAAATTTAAATTGATGGCCTAATTAGTATTATCTCTTTTTGTATTCGTTGTAAGAAAAATTATCCAGGAGGAACTCATTTTGCATTAATGTTGATATAAAGTGTAATTCTCCAGGATTTTCATTGTAATTTGGCATTAATTAATGCATCATTATTTTAAAGTGTTAATTAAATTGTTACAGAAAGGGACATCTGCAGTGGCTCAGAAAGGAAATCACATGAACAATTAGTTTTGTGACGGTCTAGGGTGCTGCATCTGAGATCAAATATAGGGCAGCAGCAGAAAGACCAAGGGCCACTTGGACAGGAAGAGCCATGCCTGGTATGGCACAGTGAGGTCTGGACACCCTGTGACCACTTCTCCCTGTTCACTGTGTCCATGAGAAGAGGGGGCAGTCTCTAGTGCATGTAATACTCACTCTGGGCTTTAGATTGGTTGCCTAGTAGGAAATGATTTGATTTTTCTGGGCACTTGGCAGGTGTCATTCACATTTGTCTGTGTCAATAAAAAGAATACTTGATTCCTTTTGGGTAAGTGGTGAAAGTCTCATTCAGAGGCTGTGGCAGATAGGCAGGTTCCATACAAAACAATGACAAGTCAAAGGGGAGGGAGTCTGTGGGGAGTCCTGAGGTAGTGGACCATCATTATCAAGACATCTGGAAGTCATTGAATCCTATCATGGTTTAAGATATATAATTCCAAGAAAATTCCACCCAGATGTCATATATCAAGAACTCATGGGAATTAGATAGCAATGCAGACTTTTGACTCAATGTATCCTGAAATTTAGAGGCACTGTATAAATTGGGCTCCAAATGCCCTATCATCATAGATCTATAGGGCTCAGACATTTGGAGAATCTTACTCCATTAGCAATATTACCCTAAATTTGGTCCTGGGGTGCTTTGTTCCACTGAATGGACAGTCTATATTAATGGTTGCAAATCAAGACTCATACAAAAAGACTATAAAAAGGATACTTTTGTTCACAAACATCTACCTTTTGTAGATACAATGAGACCCTTGAATTTTTCCAGTTCTGTGAAATGTCTCTCATGGAGAACTCCGTTCTCTGAGTATATAAGGGAAAAATTCAAACACTGATGGGCAAATAGAAGTCCAAACTTTCACCAGATGATGAGGTTAACTGGGAAGATTATCATCTGTCTCTGCTGGCTTTTGAATTCCCCTTATAACAATATAAGACAGTGCATCCTATGTTCTTGCAGACAACTGTAAGCTTAGGGCTATACTGACTCAATAAATGGATCTCCGATCCATGAAGCTCCTGAGAAACGGCTTTTCTAAGCAGAGGTGGCCAAGGAATAGTAAGTTTCACAGCGCTGTATTTGAAAATGAGTCACTTTTTAAACTAGCTAATGTTCACCAACCCAAGATGCTCAATGTCTGTAGCTCTACTGTTCAGCACCAGAAGGAGCTGTAAAACATGTGGGCCTTGGAACTGAGCCCCAGTGACATGCAATGAAAAGATGTAGTGTGTGCCTAAAAGAATCTTTAGACCTCTATTGGCAGAAATAGAAGCGCTTCCCCAACAAAGCAAATAGACGGGGGTTGGATTCGAAGACAACATAGGTGCAAGCAGAACTTATTCTGTGGCAATGTCACATAGCTCTTAGGTGATGTGAGTGAGAATGTCTGGGAAGAAGCTGTGTCTACACAGGCTAACCGACTGACTACAACTTCAATGACTGTGGAGAGGTTGGGTTGTTGCCGATACAAAGCCTAATTATAGTTTCTTGGGGTTATCTTTAGTTCCACTAAAGAACCATTCCTTGACCACCTCTGCACCAAAATTTATTGCCTGATAAAAATAGAAACAACTGAAAACCTTATTCTCTACTAATCAAATGGCTAATTATACCCTGAGGAAGCATCAGAGGCCTACAGCCAAGATGCCTCTGAATTGTTGGAACCTGCCTCCTGGTTTACACCTTTATTTTCTAAAATGTCTTAATTTTGAACTTTGCTGTTACAATAAAGGTTCTATGAATCTGTTTCCATGTTTGAACCCGGAACTAGGAGTAACCTAAATGTGTGTTTCTAAGGCCATGGTCACTCAAATTTGGCTTCAGAATGAATTGTTTTTGATTCCCTTCTAGGTGAGAGCAGTGTTTTGGAACCAAGAGTAGTGATGGCAATTGCAGGAGGAGACCGACAACTGAGAAAGACAGGCAGTAAACTGGCATGCGCATTAGCGACTTCCCTATGAACCAACTATAAATTGGACGGGAGGCTTGGAGATTGCTGACATCCTGATGACCTCGATGAATGAGAGAGAGACACTCATTCTGGGTCCTGAGTGGGAGTATAAGAGACCTGTCCATACCCTCGCTAAGCTCAGACAGCATGAGACTGTTAATCTCAGGGTCATGGGTTCAAGCCCCACATTGGGTGCTAGAGGTGGCAGGGGCCAAAGCCCAAATGAGTAACCTCTCCAGGGAGGGGGCGAGAAGGTGCAGAATCAACGGCACAAATTCAGAGAGCCAGATAAGAAGCAAAAGCTGACTTGTTTATTGAGGAGACAGGCAGGCCTCTTATACCCCAACCTGGGACTCAGGGGTGGTACCAATCTGTAATATTGTGCTGTCTTTCTCTCATTGGCCCAGGTCATCATGACATCAGCTATCTCCACGCCTCCTGGAGACTTTAGCCTCCTCCTTCAGATGGTGGTGTTCACTCTCTTCTCTGAGACTTGGATTATTTTCAAGTGGAGCCCAGCCTCTTGTGGACGTCTTTTCTGGTCTTGTCAGACACCCTAAGGGCCAAGGAGAGAATGGATCAAACAGCTGCATTTTCTGTGTGTCTATTCCAGATTCCACAGTTACTGTTCAGTTTGCTCATGCTAGTGATTTACTTCCTTGTAACTGTTTATTTCAGTTTAGACTTCCAATTTGGAAAAGACTTGGGAAATACGACTAACAAAGGCTGACTTTAGAAGACAGGACAACTTTCGAAAATGAGATAAACACAGGCATGTGCCCAAGGGTCACAACCCCTAGCCTTGCCCCCTACAGGGAACCTTCCTGATCCTCCCTTCCTCTCCTCCAGTGCTAGCTCGTTCCTCTTCCTAAGTCCCAAATTTTCTCCCTTCTCTTCCTCCAGGGACCTCACCCCTCCAAATACAGTCAGCTCCTTAACAGAACTTTGTAACTGCCTCTTTGTTTTGCTTCAACCTTCTTATCTTGCCCCAGGCCTTACACTCTGAACTACAGTTGGTCTGTCAAGTTAATTTTTCCAAACAAAAGGCTATTTAGGCTTTCTTAGGAAACAGAAGTAGCATTCAGCTGTGGGTGTTAAGTAAATCTCTCTCTCTCTCTCTCTCTCTCTCTCTCTCTCTCTCTCTCTTTCTGGTGGGTTTGTCATCTTATGGTTTCAATGGTTATCTCAGGCTTTTTAGTGAACCCTGGTTTCTTTGTTAACAATGCTTCTGCCTCCCACTCAGTAGATGCCAATTCCTTGCTACAAATGGCGTGTGTCTGGTTCCCTTTGTAGGTGTTTGTAAGAGCCAACGGTAGCTCTTCTGGCCGCTTTGGGCACTCGGTGAAGGCCTCCGAGAGGTGCAGCCCACAGAAATTCAGCAATGACATGGAAGCGTTTCCAGACCTCAGGTTTCCATGTGGGAAAGAAAATGAACTCAAGAACCATCGCTGCAGCCGGGCGGTGGTGGCGCACGCATTTAATCCCAGCACTTGGGAGGCAGAGGCAGGCGGATCTCTGTGAGTTCGAGGCCAGCCTGGTCTACAAGAGCTAGTTCCAGGACAGGCTCCAAAGCCACAGAGAAACCCTGTCTCGAAAAACAAAAAACAAACAAACAAAAAAAAAAAAACAGAAAAAAAAAAAAAACCATCGCTGCCTTCCCAGAAATGAGGAGACTCCTGAAACCCCAAGAAGCTCATTTTAATTTTTAAGCCTCAGATGCTGCCCATCCCTTGCTCTAGATTTAGTGTTGTGGTATTCAGTTTAAACCACCTTGTGTCCGATAATATACTTCCTGGCCTGCCCTGAGGTCCTTGGGAAGCATTTTATCTTTGATATAATTGCCAGGGTGAATCCCTAGTTATAACATACTCTGCAGCATATAAAATAATTGTTGCAACTGAACCCATCACATAAATATTAGTGATTGAAGAGACTGGTTGGAATAAATCAATGTGGGTGACATATTTAATAAACTTTGTATAAACATTGTTTGCAACAGCAATAAATAAAAATTGTCCTTAGGAATTTTACATATTGCACGTTCCTCTATTCACGGGGAGAGCACTAGCTGCAGGAAGTAGCAAGCAAAGGGTTTTAAAACCTGCCCTGATTGAGCAAGTAAGCTGAGTCAGGGGATGGGGGTGTCATAAGCAAGGTGAACCCTGAGACCAGCACTCTCTTTTGAGCTGAATATCCACTCTGTCTCTTGCCATGTGAAGCAGTCTGGGTCCAGGATAGCCTCTGATCAAAATTCTTTCTTTCTTCCATCCTCCTGCCTCCCCCATCTCTCTTTCTTCTTCCAAAGGAAAAGCCACGCCATAAATAAAGCATGATAGAGATGGCATTTTACATTCACACAGATTTTGGCATAAATAAATAAGAGGGATTTTGTTCAAATTCTGTCATCTTTACATGCCATTTTAAAATTATCATTCCCTACTGGATGATCATACTCAGCTACACTGTGAGAGAGTCCTGCCGGCTCCCTCCAGTGGCTGACTGAGCTTTCATGAAAGACTGGGGTCTCTCTCAGGGCCATGTGGCCTAGTGGTTCAACATGGAATCACTTACTGAGAGATAATAAGGTCCCATCTCTTCAGGAATTCAGCCTCACTTTTAACATACCTTCCCATTTTGGAGAAAGTTTGATGCATGTGTTGCTTTCAGTTAGCCAGCTTAGTCATTGTCTCTGATTCAAATTGGTACACTCCACCGTCCCCATGTTCTAGATGAAATGCAAACCACTGGGAGGCAGCGGGGTGACCAAGGATGCTAGAAAGTATGGCTGACCCCTGACTGCAACACTTCCGTGATTGTCTCTCGGCCTACAGCAGCCCATTTTATGGTCTCTGGTTTATTGTTGTTATATTCCAAAGGATGACAAATTGTGGAAACGTTTAGGTTTCTTTTCTATAGAGGTCACACATAATAGTGCGTGTTTTCAGCTTTAGTTTTAATGAAATGCCACCTACTCGCTTTAAAGTCCAGGTATAGACTCTGCACTTTCATTGTTTGAGATTTACAACCTTCACATTTATTTTTATTAGTAATATTTTAGTCCTTGAATATATTTCTCTGATGTTAATGGAAAAAACATGGTATCTTCATGTAGTCAAAATAATCTTCCTAAATTCCCATTGAGTTTAATCAATGGCCGTGAGACTTAATGGTTAAAGTTCTTGCTATGCATTTCCAGTGTGCTGAATTCAAATCCCATTACATTGAGCTCTAATCAAAATTCATTTGAACTATTTTCTATTACGTAATTGTTTTTTAATTCTTAATGGATCACATTAGCCTCCCTTTTATTCTGGAAAAAAATGAAGGATCAAAAAAAATGACAGACAGGAAAAAGAACAGTTAAATTAGAGAGTGAATGATGCCCTTTTATAAATCAGCCTGAGAACTGGGTTTGCCATGCAGATGATCAAGAAGAGACTTAATTAGGGCTCAACCGCTCAGTTCATAGTTCTTGGGTCTTTATAGAAGCTAAGAGCAAAGCTGAATTGTGTGCAATTTGCCATTATTTTCCCAGATAGCTCTTGCTGAAGCATTATTTTTCACTTGCTTTTCTTTTTCTCCGATCCTGAAAGTGTGGTATCAGGCCTTGTATATACAGCGCACCACTTGCCCGCTGTCAGAGAGAGAAGTGGCAACACTTGTCACTACCAATCTCTTCATGTCTGGTCTCATCTGAGCGACACGCACAGCCTGATTTCCAGGTGTTTGTCGAAACTCCGAGTTATATAACATGTCGTCCTTGTGCTCAGAATTGAAAACGGCAGCAGCACAAGGAAGATGCATTTTTAACTTTCTAGGAAACAGGAGTGTGTGCAGCACCGACTTAGCCTCTTGTGGATTACTGAAGGACAATTTTGCTATAGAACCCTGCAGCATCACAAAGTTGGGGCGGGCCTAGTAGAAAGGGTTGGCCAAGCAGCACCGAGGCACAGTTTTAAAGCAAACTTTAAAAAAAATCAAGGCAATATGACTGCATAGTTTAAGGAGTTAGACATTCGTAAAATGACTCTGTATGTAAACAAGCAAGAAGAAAACCTTGTCTGCCTGTGCTCGCCAGCTCACAGAGCAAGGGGAAAAGCCCATGTCCAATACTCTCCAATGCATCTGCTAACACCCACCTCTACTATGACTGATCAGTTTTAAGCACCATTGATCTTTGATATCAGAGGACGACGATTTTAGCTTCTACACATATAGACGCATATATACAATCTCTCCCCCTTCCTGCAATGATTTTTATTCATTTTACAGTTTTTCAATTTGGAATTAAGATCCTGTCTTGCAATATTGAGGCTAGACAGATATATTTTCTCCACAAGCAAACCAGCGGACTCTGCTTACATATATTTTCTTTCATTGTGTATGATGAATGCAAGCATACACATTTCTTTTTGTGTATCTGTGTATGTTGTGTGTCTGTGTGCACATCCACCCTTGTGTGTGTGCACACAACACACACACATATGCACTGGAGGCCAGAAGTTGATGCCCACTTTCTTCCTCAGTTTCTCTCAACTTTATTATTTGAGACAGGGTCCCTTACTGAGCCTACCATTCACGTATTTGTTGAATGGGTGAGACAGCAAGCTTCGGGGATCTTGCCATCTCTACCTCACCAACAGGGGCATTACTGTTGTAATCACCATACCTAGATTTTTATGTGAATGCTGAGGACTAAATCAAGTCCTTGTGCCCATATATTAAGCATTTACTAACTTATATAGCATTACTAACTAACTCCCTAATATCGACATCTATTTTCTTATCCAATGTATTTTCTTTATACACTACATAATTTCCTTTGCTTCTTTTGGTATCACTGAGCCTTGCCATAAAGCACAGTTTCTCCAACTGTGAATCATGATCCCACAAGGGAAAGAGAGAAGAATCATGAAACAACGGCATTAATACATTTTCTCAAAGCACGAGAACCGAAGACTATCGAAAAATCAAACAGGTAGCAAATCTGAGGTATTTCTGATAGTGCACCCCTGTGTTGGGTCACACAATCCCCTGCAGCCCTGGTTACACAGACGCTATTCCATACAATGCACTGTGTGCTGTATTTGCTGCTATGCCAAAAAATAGTCCCGAAGCATCTTAGTTCACATTAAAGACTATTGTATGTTACAAATTACATTTTCTCACTGTACATGTAAAGTTTTGCTCTTGTAGCAACATAATGATTTAATTACAGAAAATGAAGACATATTTTTCTACTGTCATCCCTAAGCAGGTAAATATCAATTCAGTTGATCTCTGGATTGTATTATGTTAGAATTTCTTATTTTAACAATTACTGATTGACAATTATTGGGTGCACACATAGAATCCCAGCATTTGTGAAGCAGAAGCACATGGATCTCCATAAGTTCTAACCCAGTTTGATCTGGTCTGTGCAGTGAGTTCTATGTCATCCAGGGATATATAGTGAGACCCTGTCAAAAATTACTGTTTGAGATGCTGTCGTAAATTTCATTGAAAAACAATTTTTGAATTTTGTTTTAAATTAGGATAGACTTTTCAACAGTCTGAAATGGTCATTTCCTGTTACATAGTTATGCCAAGTAATGTTCTTATCACTTATAATTATAAAATCAAAATATCAATCAACTATGAAATGTGTTGAGGTACCTAGTGCCCACAAATACTAAGTATTAAGCCAAGATTTAATTCTTTATCTAAAAATAAATAAGCACACCAATCTCAGTAGTATGAAATGCCATTATAATTTTTAATAAGTAATAAGATTAAATGTATGGTGAATAGTTTTAAAACAAATTAATGATTAGTAACTCTTTGATTTGTATGTATTCTATATACCTAAAACAGAGATTAGTTTTTTTTTTTTAATTAATGGGATCATGAGTGGGAAAACGTAAATTATTCATACTCCCTAACTCAGTTTCCCAGCCTGGTGAATCTAAGAAGCAGTGAAGCTGTTTCCCTATCAATACTCCTGGAGTTTCTCCCCCACCCCCGGCTTATTCTATACTGTTAACTTCCTGTCCTGTTACATAGTAATTGTCTCCAAGGTCTGAGTCATCCTGAGACTTTACCTTTCTCCAGGATCACATCAGTCCTTTCACAAGCCAACTCTGTGTTGCTGAGGCACAGCCATTCGTACTTTCCAGGTAAAAACGTAAACTTAGAAAAATCACATCCTAAGGCTTTGACTAATGATTTTGCTCTTTTCTGGAATGTAATGTTGGATTGTGGAGGTTTAATGCTGTATCCTTCGCCCCAGGGCTTCATCTTTACCCACCTGGTGTGATTGCTCAATCGTGCTAGACGACGGAAGACTCTTCCATTGTGGGAATCTTCAGTTTTGAGAAACTTTCTTGTATTCTTTAATATGTTATTCCTGTGTTCTTTCTTCTGAGAATGCCTGTCACTTACAGATTAGACTTTATTTGGCAGTCCTAATAAAGAAATTTAAAAAATATTTTCTATGTTCTTATCTCTTACTGTTTTGATTTTTTCTAGGATTTTCCACTGAATCATCTCAAAAATTTATTATGACTTTGGCTGATAAATATTAAGAATATTTTTTGTGTTTTATTTAGTTTTCATAACTCACAGTTTGGGAAGCTGCCATTTACAGCAAGAATCAATGTTCTATCTCTCTTTTGGCAGCTTTCTATTGAATTATTGATGACCCTTCAAAACTACTTACTCTAGGATAAAGAGATGGCTCATAGTAAGGTGTTTGTCATACAAACATGAAGACTTGTGTTCAAATCTCCAGGACTTACATAAAACCTGTATAACAACATATGTCTGTAATCCCAGACTATTTACAGTGAGATAGGAACCCAAGCCAGAGAGTCTCTGGAAGTCAAGGGCCAGCTAGCCTGATATGTACAACAACCAACAACAAAGAGATCATGACAAACAAGGTGGAAATTGAAGATAGATATCTACAGGTGTCTTTGGCCCTCCATATGTCAGTGTGTCATGTACACACCTCTACTTTCACGTATGAATATGCTTATGCAATACACACATTGGACACACTCATAAATACACACACATGCAATAGAAAGTTTTTTTTCCCCTTTCTCCAAAGTTCTAGCTTTTGGCTTACTTGATTCCCATTATTAAAGAGTTTGATGACTTGAGTCCCTTTGCTTGTGTCTAAACATCAAAGAGTTGGTGGGAAACCATGGTTCATGTCACTTTAAACTAATAGTCTCAGTAGCATCAAAGGTACCTAGTTGATCTTTCACCATCCCATCCAACTTTTGGAATCTGCGGGACTGTAGCTGTTTAATCTAAGAATAACGAGCCTTTAAATCCCCCTCTGCTACCAACATCAGGAATTAAACTCAGGAATTAGGCAGGTGAGGAGTTGAGAGAGGTAACCTCAATCTTCACATCACCAATATCTACCTTTGATTTTGAAGTTTGCAGTTCCCGCTGCTCCCAATTCTCTTCCTCCCTGAATGTACCTGTGAGATCATGGTGGGTATTCTCTTACATTGGTTTTGGTTTGTGGAAAGTTCTACTGCTCTTGGGTCAGGTCCACCCATTTGTAGAGCTAGTGGAGAAGAAGACATCAGCCAAATCACCCTTTCTTTAAACTGTAATGAATCCACTTATTTTCTCTCTTTTCCTTCTACAATCACCTTGTATAGAACTTTAAATTTTGCTTCTGTATCCCTGGGAAATATAGTTATAACATGATTAATAAAATGTCAGGCTCATATATTAGGGTTCAATCTGAAGATCAGAAAAGTAAAACTGCCTGCCTCAGGCTCTTACTACCCCAGTCTGCAGTATATATAGCATTCTTTGATCCCAGGGTTGTGGAAGTAGTAAGGGATGTATTTAAACACAACACCTATGATCTTCAATTTTACTGTATTTCAAAGCCCTCATTATTAACGTAAGCTAACCTGTCTGAGAGTCTGTATAGCCAGTAACGATGAGATAAATGTCATTTTAAAATATAACCAAGATATGAATAATTACATTCAATTTGCATTTCACATAACAATTTTTTAATCCCAATAGGTTTTTTTTTCAGGTAGGATTGAAATGAACAAACAAAATCTACACCTAAAGCAACTATAGCTAGACAAGTTGAAGAAAGGTAACTCAGTGTTTGGTGTGATATAGGCTTTTTCTATCTTTCTATTCTAACCCTCAGAAATGGAGGTATCAGTAATATTGCCATCATTTTAATACTGGAAAGATTAAATGCACGTCAAGTTTTTGCATAGAAAATCATGATAACTTCCCCTCTCACAAATAAAAACCCAATCAGTCCAGTTAGTCATAAACTAATTATCCAACAAGGAATCTGGAATGTAGGATGTTTATCACAAAGCACGAAGAATGCACCCACCCAAAACCAGGTGCCATATTCTGACTCACAATTGTAAAGAATCAAAACAATCAACTTGGCAATTCAAGCAAGATCTTCAGTAACAAATCTCTGGCTATTGCAATTTAGAATCATTCTCCTAGGTAGAACCTCCTCTCCCTCAACTTCATAGCTTTTGTACTGTTCTTGTGAAGCTTTCCTTCTAGGGCTTGGCAGACATACTGATTTCCTTCTAAGGCAAAATTATGATAATTCAGGGATTAAAAATGTTTTATTTTTCCTACTAAGTCTTGAATAATTTTTTTCCTGGAACGCTATATTCAGATTCTTGAAAACAAATGGCAAGCGAATAAAAAGTATATGAAAGAATCTGCTAGAAAAACCTCAGGTGATTCTTTATTTTTTGCTTATTGCCCTGGAAATTTTTATTTCCCAGAGTCTTTGCAGAACCTAGGAGAGCCACTTAATTCATTAATGTGCTCTAATCCTTCATTGTTCTCTATGTAAATTGCTAAAAGCAACATTTTCTACCTGACATATGAACGTGTTGATTCATAATGGCATATTACCCCTGTCATGGCAGGGATGATTTATTCCCTCATAATCCAAACCAAAGAGAGCAGAGCCAAACAACCTGCAAAGTCCAAGTTTATTTATACTGTAGAGCAGTCAATTTCCTGTTGGGTTTGGTATTCTCTTCTCTGAATGATGGGCAGAGAGTGAAATGTGATATATATATATATATATATATATATATATATATATATATATATATATATATATATGGGAGAGGGTCATCAGTTTGAGAATGAGTTTCCTTTGATATTATGCCCAAATGAATCAGGAGCTAAATGCATTTGGTCTTCTGAAGTTTCCTGTGAACATCAGTGGCCATAAAAATCCTTCATTGTCAATAGGATGCTTGGCTTGCCAATGAACTTGTTGTTCCTAAAATATGAAATCCAAGAAAGATTCCCATTGGGTTGGCAAGCAAGGTCTGCAAACAGCTATGTGCTTCGGTTTGTCCAGAAATTTCTCTACTTTTTCCTGGGTTAACAATGGAATCCTTCGAATAGGTGCCGTGTTGAATAGGGGACTCGTCTCCCCACTTACCTGAGTTGTCTAAGTTTTGTGAAGACAGCAGACTTGTGAGGGAGATTCTGCTTTCAGGTAGCTTCCGTTCTATTACTAGGATCAGGGCATAGGTAAAACATACCTGAAGAGCAGTAATTATCACTATTCTTAAGAATGACAAAAGTGGCAATGTCTTTCGCTGCTGAATCTCTAGTATCTCAGGAGTGCCAGGCTTGTCACTGGCAGCCTTGGAAGAAGGCCAGCTTTGAATAGGAGACAAGGTAGGTGTTTGGAAGGTGTCCTGAGGCTTCTAGAGAAAAGGCTCTTTAGGATCTCAAAGGAAGAGCCATGTGTGTTAGCATGGAAGAAGCTAGCAGTGTGCCTTTGGAATTTTTGTGGCATGATTTTAAACAGAATGTGTAAATTGTGAGCCTGGCCTCTTTCTGTCTGCTAGTGAATCCTATACTCTCATCAATGTGCAACAGCATCTCTAATCACTGAATATGAGTTTCCTCAGCATGTCCTGGGGCACGGTATTTTGTGGAATAGATAAGAGAAGTAAGTGAAGCCTTTAGCAAATGGGATTCTTTTTCCTGCCCTTGTGTATAGTCCCACGGAGAAACCAGCAATTCTTGAGTCAAATTCAAGCATGCAATTGCATAGTCTCACTGTGTTCAGGTGCAGTGTGGGAGAACAGATTTATCAGCCCTCAGCCCTCGGGTACAGCAAAGGTCCAGTGTGAGGATAGCACCTGATTTAGAAGGCAGTGGGAACCGTGCAGAGGCTCAGGAATGGAAAGCATGCCTGGCCTTGCAAGAAGAGGCAGAGAAATCTCTCAATAGCCTGTCAAGCCAGACATCACTGCCTTAGTTTTGTCGTCTCTGTCTCTGTTCATGATGAACAAGGTCAGCTCTCAATGTCAGGATGTCTTCTTGGCAGTGGTGACCCAGTACATGCTGAGACCAAGGGCTCAGAAAGCCAGGATGAACCCTGAGAGGGACATGAGCTGCTTCCCTAAGGACAGCCTTCTTCTGCAACAGCAGTCACCGCTGCAAGAACAAAACCAAACCAAACAACAAAAGCTTTAAATAAAACATTTGCTCATATGCCAATAATTCTCTTAAATCTACACAGAAAAATAGCACCAATTTGGAGATAGAGGAAAGATCTAAAATAATAACTTCCTAAGGAATGTTTCTCCTATACTTCCTCTAATTTCAAAATTCAGAGTGATTACCATTTTTAAAATCTCGCTCTGTGTGTATATATGTAAGTGTGTTTTGGGGCATCTGTGTGTGTGTGTGTGTGTGTGTGTGAGTGTGTGTGTGTGTGTTTTGCCTATAGTGTGTATCAATACATTTCTGTTATTTCCCTGCAAAAGAAAACAGATTGGAGAGAGAAAACTCTCAGCTGACAATATATAGTTTTGTAAATACAACATGGAACGATACAAGCATTTACCAACAGGTATTAGCTATAAGAATATGAATTCCGAGGCTGAGCAGTATAAAACATATTTACAGCGCTGCTTTACAGCATGCCTCTGATGTTGCAGGGTCATGTTTATGGAGATGTACACAGCGAAACCCAAGAAGCTGAGTGTGTGTGTGTGTGTGTGTGTGTGTGTGTGTGTGTGAAAGAGAGATAGAGAGAGAGAGAGAGAGCACCTAAATTGACTTCCCCAAATTTTCAGTGCTTTTAGGTAATAAAAACCTAACACTCCAGACTCTAAACCAAATCTCCATCAAAATGGATGGTTAGCATGAGATCTAGTCAAAACCATCAGCCTGAGAAAATAAGTCAGCAGTTTTTTTGTTGTTGTTGTTCTGGTGGTAGTTTCTTTTCTTATTTCTTCATACAGTTCTGTTTGTTTTCTGTTCTCCTTGCTATTGATACATCAGCCATCCAATCATGAGAAACAATGTCCATGTCACTGAAATAGCCTCCAGGCATCCAGTATATCTACATTGGGGTTAAACATCTATGTGGAGATGTGACAGCACACCCTATAAAAGGTATTATTGAGTAATATAGACTTTCTGTAATAACCAAACAGTAAAGAATATAGCTTTTTAAAGGTCTCCCTGTGGCTGATCTCATGACTCAAAGATAAGACACTATGCTGCAAGCTAAGTAATAAAATCTGGTGGATACTCTGGGCTAGCTTGTGACAAATCATATCAAAGTATTATTAAAGAAAGAACTTGAGACCCAAGACTATTATTGATTCTTGACAGAATTTCTTATAAATAAAGTGTTGCAATCAGGCCCTGGACTTCCCAAGGTCCTGGTAGAATTCTTCCTATTATAGGAGAGGCTTCAAAATAGTAACGCTCCATTAGTGTGAGCCAAAAACACATCTGTACACAGTGCTACAAGGATGGGTCATGGTCAACAGGCTGCCAATAAGAACACAACTTCCAAAGGCCTTTTAAGACAGTCTCGCTGGTTCATTTTTGCAATGGGTAAAGCTATGTGCGAGCTTCCCTGCAATCTGGTTTGTGTCCTGACTTTGCTCAGGAGTGTATCTGTGACCCTCCAGGGCACCGAGGACACACCTCCATTAGTGTCCATATTCTTCCAGTGAAGAGCCTGATACAGTCAACTGAAATGACAGGGTGATAAATATAAAACCACTCTCATCAATAAGAGTGGGATGTAAAAGCACTTAGTTTCAGCCTAAGTAACTCAGAGAAAGTTTGGTTTCCAGAACCAGCGCGTCATCCATCACTACTCTACCTTCTGTTGACAAAGTAATTGTGAGATATCTGGAATAGAGGCTCAACGTGAGCTGACATTTCTGAAAGGAGGAATTGTGTGCCGTACTTACTCATTAAATGTATTTTTCCTCTACTAAAGATGTTTCCTTTTTTAGTTTATGTATGAATAACTTTAACTAAAGTTCCCTTGACACGCTGACTTTGCTCTGAATAGCACCTATGTTCATTAACATAAAACCTGAAAGAAAATAATTTTAATGTAGTTTTTTTAACACTTCAAAAGCCTCTAACAAATTGATCGAGCACAATTATGCATTCTAAGGGGAATTATAAAGAGATCACAGAAGGTTGAAAAGTTCTAGTAAAAAAATATAAAAGAAAACTTCGTGATAAAAAAGAAAATAGGCAGCTACTGTGAAACTTTGATAGACATTGAATAAAAGTAAACTTCTAATGTTGAGCTATTTTTTAATTTTTCTGTGAATGCAGTGTTCACAGAGAAGAATAAACAAGGACCTGCAGCATGATGAGACTTTTGTAATTTCTCAAACGAGACATCTTACACAAAACATTAACTTTGGAATCAACTCAGAGTTTGAAGTTTAGCTCCACCTCTTACTACCTTCATGGTGATAGACATGTTACTTTCTGAGACTCAGTTTCCCCTGTTCCTTAAATCTCATTTGTAGTCATTGCAAGGGTTACAGAATACAATTGCTCTTATAAAAGAGGGCACCATATGTCACCCACGCTCACTTCTAAAGTCATGATCTTCCTTCCAGGTACCTGAATGCTAGCAATACAGACGAAAGCTACCACCCAGGCACCAGCTGCAAGTTTTCAACCTGGAACCATACTTCTTTGCATACACACGGCCTTCAGCGACTGCATCTTTCCATCTCCATCTCAAATTGTGAGAGTGTTCCACTTTTGTTAAACTCCATGGAGTGATTTCCGGGGTGAGACGAACTGCCCCACTAGTGTTTCTGTGTAAGAGTAAGGCCACTTTCTCTTAAGCCAGCTGGACCAACTCAGGATGGAGTCTGTTCACCAGCAAGTGAAGAATTCTTGAGCCATCGTTGCTTCATTGTTGTGTTCTCCTCCGGGAGCCAATGAACAGTCTTCTGTTTGGAGTGCTATATTATTTGACTTAAGTTTCACAAACTGTGAGTCCCTGAAAGGTAAGAGCCATCTCCACCTTGTTCTCCTAGTATCTAACAGAGATTGGTCTTGGATGATGATGAACACCCCCCACAAAAAAAAAAACCCAAACAACAACAACAACAACAGCAAAAAACCCTCCACAGTAAGTCTCAGGTTGGTGCCATAAAACCAAGTTAAGATACAGAGTCTCAAGGCATCCAGTGAAATTCCTAAGCAACTGAACCATGTCCCCAAGCCCTGCTACAGTTTGCAAATTTAGCCATTGTGACCACCATGCAGAGTCACTGAAATTCAGGCAGTCAATCAAAACCATTTACTGAGCCCCAAAGAGTCATAAGAAGGGGTTGTGCAAGAGAAGGAAAAAGCCATCCACCAACCTTTAAGAAACTCACTATCTCACAAAGAAAATATACATGAGGGGGGCTGTGCAAAACATACTACCACCATATGTAGGTTATAAATCTCAGACTGCCAGGCAATAAACCTCAGCGGATGTGTTCCCAGTTGCCCCAAGCCATTGTATATAAGTTATAGCACAAAGGGTGTATCAGTAAAACTCTATTGGACCTGTTGCTCCTCATGAGGTTAGATTTATACTTCTGTAGCAAGCGCAGGAGGCCAGAACAAATGTCCTTTCTTTGTTTCAAATTCAGCCTTTCCTAGTGATAGATGTGAATGGATGCTGAAGACATCAGCCGGGCTTGAGTTGTCTGTGCTCCTCTACCTGTAAGAGTCTTAGGTGAGTCACTCAGAACTCTTTACATCTTGCTTCACTCGTCTGTAAAGTGGGAGTAAAAATAGCATCTTTCCTTGTAGTGTTTTGAGAGATGGGCAACTAAATGAGGTATCAAGTCAATGATTCAAGCTCACAATGGGCACCTAATACTTAGAACAATACAAAGCACACGGTGGGTACCAAAATCAGCACTGGTTCGCATCCGTGGTGGCTTGCATGCGGCACATCTGACAAGACCATTAGTTATTGTGCCTTTCGACTCCTCGGCAAAATTAATCATCCCAAACTGACCTGTTTACTCAGCTGAGCAGATGGGCCTTACTGTGGGCAACTGCAGACCTCAGGCTTGTGAAGCTCTCCTAATAGTTGCCTTAAGTGTACGTGCTTGCCTACTTCCGCAACCGTGGCCATGGTTTTTCTTAGCCCTGGTTGGTATTCAGTAAATAAGGCTCTGGGATTGTAAGCGATTTGCACAGAATGAGAGAGCAATCAGTATTACATTTGGTTTCCCTCTCGACTTCTTTGAAGACCCTCTTCCAACTTCAAACAAGTCCTCAAAAGAGGGAACCAGGCATAGTGCCTGCTTCTCTGGGAATTGGGTGCAGTGCCTACCTTCCCTGTGCACCAGTTAGAGCCACCAGAAAATTCCTCCAGGCATCTAGGGAGCAAGTGGCTTTAACCAGATCTAACCAATGAATCAGTTGTACCAACAAGAGGAAATCTGACTCCTCACCTTGAAACTGTCTCTGCTCCACTGCAAACCTGAAAAGACAGAACTGTGTAGCATTGCTTTGCTGCCGAGATGCCCCGCTGCTGGCCTTCTGCAGCAGAACTTGTTTCCCTGGAGCACCTGAACCCATTTCTTTCCCATCTGTTCCTTGACTTCCTAATGCAATTTTATTGCACCCCAGAAGGTTTTGCTTCTCTCAATTAGAGAGGGGAGAAGCACTCGAAGATATCCAGGAGGCACCAGAGACTTTGCCGGTAGGCGGGAAGGGGTAAACAGGTTCATGAACCCAACATCATGATATCTGATCCTTTAGCACTTAGACACGCATTGCCCTGCTTGATGCTGGCCTGGGAGATTACAGTTGGAGGAGACCTGTGCCTGGGAGCCAGCTCTGTTAGGGAGGAGGAAGCTGACTGACTTTGCTCAGAGTGAGCCAAGGTGAGGCTGTTAAGGCATTGAAGGCAGTGGTGGGATTCAATGAGTTTGTTACAATGTGAAGCAGGATTTGGAGCACGGGTTTCTCAGAGGGTCTGGCAATCCACTTTTCTTTCTAGGGATGTTCTCAAGCTTGCCTCTATGGAGTAAGAACATTTGAAAGCCCGTGGTTTTATAGACACAGCATAGATGTTGGCTGCTTCCGGGGAGAGATTCCCCTGTGAGAACTGACGGGGATTCCTTGGAGGTATGTCAGCCTCTTTGGGGCATGTAATTTGGACAGTTTGGGAAACTAAATCCGGAAAGCATGGAATCTACAGGGGTGGAGAGGTACAGCAGAGGGCAAGGCGGGCTCTCAGGGCACAGCCTTTCAGGTATTTGGAAACAGTGCTCACTCATGGAGTCCTTTTATCCCCTGGAGTTAAGATTACCAATTACTCTACCTATTAAGGTTTTAATGTGAGACCAATAAGTCAAAACCAATTTAACAACTATGAATTATAGTTGATATAAAATGTTTGAATTTGGGCTAATAACATATACTAAGTTATAGACAGATGAGATTTAAAATGACTAAGGTAAGAAATTGGGTTCATAATGGACACATTAATGGGATACTAAACCGATTTAAAGGCTCTGGCAGGCACAGTCAAGAAACCAAATATATAACAACTTCATCCATCTTGAACTTCCTCATCATGTCACCTAATAGAATTTCAAACATTGTTAGCACCCTGATAAATGGTTATTATATATTACCCATGCATTCTCCTTTCCAATTAAAAGACAGGAACAAGCATCTGCTACTCTATTGTCCTGGGTCATCTTTCTCCTTTCTTAATGCTGAAATCCCAAGCTTCGTTCATTGTTTGAAGAGACATGCACACTTTCCCAATTGTAGGGGTGTTGTAGGAGCCTTTGGAGCTCACAATGACCATGTCTGTCACAGGAAATATATCCAGAAGAGTCTTAGAAAAAAAGCTATCTGCAGCAGCTTCTGTGGGGTAAGGCTGGCCAGTATCTTAGAGGACCAGATATAATCTGCATTGCCACTTCTGTTAGGCCAAGAATAAGTATGTATTTTGATGGATGGTTTTTCTTTATTTTTTTTCTTGTATTCTCTCTCTCTCTCTCTCTCTCTCTCTCTCTCTCTCTCTCTCTCCCTCCCTCCCTCCCTCCCTCCCTCCCTCCCTTCCTCCCTCTCTCAATCTCTCTCTCCCTCTCTCAATATCTCTCTCTCTCTCTCTCTCTCCCTCTCTCTCCCTCTCTCAATATCTCTCTCTCTCTCTCTCTCTCTCTCTCTCACACACACACACACACACACACGATGTAAAAAAGAAACAAATCTAAAGAAAACCCTCCATCAGTGTCTGGACCAGGTGGGTCTACGGAGGATGTGCACCTTGATATCCTTTCGATGTCTTCATTTATCAAAGAAAATTTCTACCGCTGCTTCATTTCTTAGCTTTTTTTTCTTCTAGAGGCTTACCTTCCCCACCTTGCATTTTTTTAAATTGATAATAAATTAGACTTTTAAGAGTTGTATTTATATATGGTGAAAAGGCACCCTGAATTTAGGGGAGAATTTCTCAAAAGTCAGCAAATACACAGCTTAATTGGGTTGTTGAGACCTGATTTCTAAACACTGTACTTATATCAGAAGGTCCTTACGAAAGCTCTGGGTCTGGGAAGAAGAGGCTAGAGATAAGTCTACACAAAGGGGAGTCTGAACGTGACGTGTGCTCAGGTGGGCAGAACAGATAGCAGACTGTAGACAGGCCTAACACTGAAGCCAGTCATGCTGACCTCAGAGTAAATGCTCTTTCCATTGGTTGTGCTGGAAGTTCTGAACCTGCCAGCCTATTCCCTACCTACTCACTGAACATAGAAGGCTGAATATCTGAAGCATAGTCTACTAGGGAGCTTTACGGGAAGAGAGAGGTCTTTTGGTAAATCAAGTACAGGAGTGACCATGGTGCTAATCATATGATCCTCACTGATTGATGTTAACTGTTACCTAGCATGTAACAGGAAAGGTAAATAGAGCCCAAGGAAAATGGAGCTGGTGACATAATGAAAGAGCATCTGAACCCAGAACATCTAACATCTCATCCAGGAGATACTAAAAAAAAATAATATATAACAATGCTAAACACAAGTAGATCTCTCTATAAGAGGACTAATAAGAAAACCAGGCAGATACTTTCTGAAATTAAGATTTCCAAAAAGGAAAATATAACCAAGAAAAGAATTCAGGAGTAAATAAACATAGCTGAAAATGAGCTTGAGTTATCTTCCAAGTCTTCAACCGAGTACCATCCAGAATCAGCTAAATATTTCATTATGGTCCTTGAAGAAAAGATAAGACATATGACCATATACACAAAAGAAGAAATTTGTCTAATATGAAAGCATGACCAATTATGGAAACTGATAGCCCAGACATATCTTCAATTTAGGAACAATAAGAAGTAAGTCCTGAAATCATTTATGAAAGATCAAACATCAGATTGACTTCATGTTTTTTTTATTATAAGTGAAACAGCAGGCACTGTTAAACCTGTAGTCAAGCTTCGGTTTCCATTGGTAATTTCACATACACATTCTTTCTCTCTTTCTCTCTCTCAATAAAACATATTCAATACAAACATTTTCAATAATATATACCTGCTCCCACAGTTAGGAGTGAGTCCCACAAACACACAAAGCTAACAGTCATAACACACTTGCAGAGGACCTGGTGCAGGCCCTGTGCTTGCTGCTTCGGTCTGTGTGAGGCTATATGAGCACTGCTAGTTCATTTAGTGGACTGCTATTCTTTATCCCCTCTGTTCCCTGGAATCCTTTTATGCCACCTTCCATGGAATTCCCTGAACTCAGAGAAGAGGGACCAGATGGAGACCTCTGATTTAGAGTCTCTAACTGCATAATGCCTGGCTATGGGTTTCTGCATCTGCTTCCATCTGCTGCCAGAGGAAACCTCTCTAAATATTACAGGACAAGGTATAAATTTATGAGTCTGCCCTTGATATTGAGATGTTTTTCTTGGATACAGGAGATGGATGGATCCTGTTTTTGCATGTTCTTTGTTAGTCTGTGTCTTTTTATTGGCAGAATTGAGACCATTGATATTCCCTTATTTTGTTTTTGCTGATATGAGATTGTTTCCTGTGATTTCATGGGTGTACTCAACCCTCTTAGGTTGGAGTTTTTCTTCTAGCACCTGTTGTAGGGTTGAATTTGTAGATAGATATTGCTTAAATTTGACTTTTTCATGGAATATTTAATATTCTCAATCTATGGTGATTGAAAGTTTTGCTGGGTATAGTAGTCTGGACTGGCATCTTTGTTCTCTTAGAGTGTACAGCACATCTATCCAGGCCCCTCTGGCTTTGAGAGCCTCTATTGAGAAGTCAGGTATAATTCTAATAGGTCTGTCTTTATATGTTACTTGGCCTTTTTCCTTTGTAGCTTTTAATATTCTTTCTTTGTTCTTTATGTTTAGCATTTTGATTATTATATGGTGAGGAGTACTTTCTTTTCTGGTCCAGTCTATTTGCTGTTCTGTAAACTTTTTGTACTTTTATAGGCATATCCTTCTTTAGGTTAGGAACATTTTCTTCTATGATTTTTCTGAGGATATTTTCTGAACTTTTGAGGTGGGATTCTTCTCATTCCTCCATTCCTGTTATTCTTGGGTTTGATTATTTTTGCAATGTTCCAGATCTCCCAAATGTTTGTGACAAGAATTTTTTTTAGATATGACATTATCTCTGATGAATTATCCATTTCTTCTATTGTATTTTCAATGCCTAAGATCTTTTTAAAAAAAATCTCTTGTATTTTGTTGGTAAAGCTTGACTCTGTAGTTCCTGCTTGAATTCCTAAATATTTTATTTCTAGAATTCCCCCAGTTTTCTTATTTGCTTCTGTTTTAATTTTTTTTATCTTGAACAATTTTATTCATTTCCTTCAATTGTTGGTTTGGATTTTCTTGGCATTCTTTACAGAATTTATTTATTTCCTCTAATTGTTTGTTTGCATTTTTTTAAGGGATTTATTGATTTTCTCTTCAAGGATCTCTACCATCTTCATATAGTTGTTTTACAGTCTTTTTCATATGCTTCAGCTGTGTTGGAAGATTCATGGCCTGCTGTAGTAGCTGGGCTCTAATGGAAACATTGTTCTAGCTATTACTGATTGTGCTCTTACACTGGCATCTAGATATCTAGATTCGAGGTGATTGCTGATTTTTAGGTTTGCCCTTCTTGGGTGTGTGTTTTGTTCCTTGGCTTCTGCTTCTTCTTCAGATTTTCAGAGAGTATGATGGTTGTGTTTTCCCTGTTTTACTGACTGCTAAACTGGTGTTTTCACAGGGAATGCCTGCTGGTGGTGAGCCTGGGATGCAGTGAATAGCAGGGGA
Source organism: Chionomys nivalis (assembly GCF_950005125.1). NCBI lineage: Eukaryota > Metazoa > Chordata > Mammalia > Rodentia > Cricetidae > Chionomys > Chionomys nivalis. The sequence goes on along the minus strand of NC_080103.1, from coordinate 51,164,079 downwards.
AGGAGGTGAGGATGGGATGGTCTGTGGATTCACAGGGGAAGTGGGCAGGGAAGAAGAGAGGCTGCAGTTGATCTGTTTCAGTGCCAGGAAGGAGGCTGAGGGATTGAGTCTAGGGGAGCAGAGAGAGTGAGAAGGTCTACAAGTAGCCCACCTGGTTTTCTAGAAAGCATGACCTGTAGTTGAACAGGGAACATCTGTCTGAATTAAAGGCTAGGATATAGCAAAGAGTGGGAGGAGGGAAGTTAGGAGGGGATGGTCTGTGGGATGTGGGCAGAGTGTAGGGAGCCTTTGGGTGGTATTCTGTTGCAACATTAGGGATGAGCCTGAGGAATCTGGTCTTAGGAAATGGAGAGAGCAAAGAAAGTCTGTCTGTAGCCTATCTGGTCTTCTGCATAAGAATTCTTTAAAAATTGTAATAAATAAATGGTTCCAGGATACATTCCAGAAAAATGAAACAAGAATCTTTATACACACAGTAGAATTAAAATACATTGTAGTATGATAGGGCAATGCAAACAGAAAGTGACTGTGTGGTGAGCTTAATAAGAAGTAGGTCAAATTAATGAGTTCAATGTAAAGAATTTCTTTCATGGGCAAGTCAATTCTATTGTGAATTGCATAATTGTGGCAAAGTTCCCTGTGGTAAGATAGAGTCATCTGCCTTGATAAGAAAATAAATGTATTTAGCTTGAACACGCACAGTGAAAGCTGCAAATAAACATGCGGAAAAGAGAACAAAGCAAGCTGAGCCAGAGGTCCTCTTCACTATCAGGTGTGTCTGACCTATGGCCTTAGAACCCTGCAGAGCTGTGGAAACGTGAATGCAGCTCTACAGAAAATTGTGAACTTACTTCAATATGATTTTCTTCTGAGGTTTTTTTTGTAACTCAATTATACAGTTCTCGAGTGATAATTTTGTAGGTGACAACATTGTGCTGCTGTGCCAAAGGTTGCATATGCCTGCAAAATGTGTGGACTTGGCATCTTCCTCCAAGAGGGAGTAGTTCAATGATATAGGTTAATACCTGAGTCTTTGTGGATCCAATCACTTCATTTTGCTAAAAATGATGTTTTAGTATAATGATATATGAGTTTATTTATATTCAATTCATAACAATTTATAGACAATTATAATCACAGAGCATAAAAATTTTAACAATTGAATTAATAGCATTTGGGAAACTTGTAAAAGGTATAGAAAAGTAGGAAAAAAGTGGGTTGGTTAATTTTCTCACTTATCTCCTTAGGCCTCAATAAAATTCATGAATAATATACTAAATATCTAATGGCAAAGCACTGATAAGACAAAGGCCAGAAAAACAAGCTAATCAAAAAATCTATTAAAATATTCTATACAATGGACAAAGAATAAGTAGAAAAACAGATGTATTGTTTAGTTATTAATGTTACTGCTAGAAAACTTAATGACATAACTAATAAAACCAAGAAATAATGTGTTGTTAAAATACGAATATTTTTATTATTAGTCATAACTAGATACAATCTAGTCAATTAATTGACAAGTAGACACATGAATATATTATTTTAGGTTTATGTAATAGGATGTGGTGTTGAACCTCATTACACAGCCTTTCACCAGACACTCAAGAAAATCGCTCTCAGTCGTCAGTGATAAGAAAGGTCTCAACTACCATTCAAGTTGGAGTCTATTTCTCTACAAGAACAATATGCCCATGTGTTCGTGTGAACAGTAGACTCACTTTAAATTCTCTGGAGTATAAAAGCCTAACAGAATATTCAGTTCTCACATAACGAGAACTAATAAATAATAAACAAACAAAAAAAAATAAATATAACAAGGGTGACTGCAGGCATTCTCTAAAGACAGGGCATCCTCAAAGCTGTGAGGATGATGTATTTAACCTTTTGTGTTTTAGGGGAGTGGGCGGTGAGCAGGCGTATATGTGCATGTCTGCATGAGGTCAGAGGACAACTGTTTTGGGGTGATTATTAAACAGCCATCTTGTTAAATATATTTTTGTGCTTATATATTTTATGTATGAATGTTTTGCTCCATGTATATATGTGTGCTATGTGTACCATCTATGCACGTGTACTATGTGTACCATGTATTTATGTGTACTATATGTGCCTTGTATATATGTGTACTATGTATATATATATATATGTACAATGTGTGCTATGAATGTATGTCTACTATGTGTACTATGTGTGTATGTGTACCGTGTGTACTATGTGTACCATGTATGTATGTGTACTATGTGTGCCTGAAGCCCTTGGAAGTTAGAAAGCACATTGGCTCCCCTCATCTGGAAGTACAGATCATTGTGATATGCCACATGGTTATTGGAAACCAAACTTGGATCCTCTGCAAGAGCAGAGAGTGATCTTGGACATTCAGGCAACACTTGAGCCCCACCCACCTTACTTTTTGAGGCAAGGTCTCTTATTGACACCTGGGACTCTCAAATTAGGCTAAGCTGGTTGACCAGTGAGCCCCAGTGAGTCTGGTCCTTGGATTGCCAAAAAGTATCACCACACCTGGATTTGTATGTGACTGCTAAGGACCAAATTTGGGGGCTCATGCTTGTTTTCCTTGTAGCTATGTAGCATTTCACAATTGCTTTTCCTCTCCATATCTTATTATCCTTGTGGAAATATTGAAGATCATTAGACGTAGCCTGTCTACCTCATAGGTGTGCTAGGGTAACTGAAGGTCACTGTTAAAAGTCCCGTGTAGATGTCTTGTGTTAGTATTATGACCATTGTTCTACCCTGGGACACATTTTCATCTCAGCTTTTTGACTTGTCCTCTCCTTGCCTCTCCCCTGGCATTGACTACAGTGAAAGACAGTATGCCAGAAAGTTGCTCTCTGTCATTTGTTTTTCTGCTCCCAGATAGAAGGTGCTTTTGAGGTCCAAATCAGTGAGATAGAATTTGGGATCGTTGAGGTTGGCTACTTCCACTATTAGACACACAGAGTGGTTCCTTCCTCCATGCTTCTTTACCAGGTCCTTCATCTCCAGTGTTCCTGTATGTCACTTTCTACAGTCAGTGGCTTCAACTTTTTTCTCTTTTTGATTTGCTTGGGTCCTCACCTTTTTGTCTCAGACCTGTCCTCGTTCAACAACAGTGAATCAGTACAAGATGCTTAATAAATTGCTGGTGTTCCCTTGTGTGAAGGATTGGTGGTGTCAATGATTGGTATGTCTGAGGAACACCACCCATTAGACCCTCTGAAAAAGAAGAAGAGATGTTGCTTTTGTTTTAGGGACATCTCCAGTAAAATTAAAAATGCTTCTGTTGACACATTCTCATTATCACTGGAGACCACAAATGTTATATCATTTAATTTTTTGTGTCTTTTCCAGTAAATAAGTGAACTAAAAATGAAAGTAACAAGCAAGTTACTGACCTGTTATTTTTATAATAATCTAGAAGGCTAATTGAAGAGCAAGCTATGTACCCTAATCTTTCCCTTGAACTTATTATTTTTATACAATCTAATTCTTAAAAATAGCTTATAGATGTCTCGAAAAACCAAAAAAAATAGTCTATAGAGTATAAAGGGTGATTTCTTTTGTTTTCTAAGCAGGACGTCATAATTTAAATCCGTCTATTACAATAAATTTATTATGTAAAATTATTTTTAGGGGACTGGAGATATTCAGTGGGCACAAGAGTACTTCCTCTGGAATCATGAGAGTCTGAGTTCACATCTGCAGTGTGTCTGTACCCCCAGAACTGCAGGACTGAGAGGACGATCCCAAGACCTCACTGGTCAGTAAGCTTACACAAAAGGCAAGCCTCCTATTCAGTGAGAGACCTGATTTGAAACGACCAGGGAATGTGATATAGGAAGGTAATGAATAGCCTGTGTTAGCCTCCAAATAAACACATCTACACAGAGCATGTTCATATGCATGCATGTGACACACACACACATATACACACATGCCTCCACTAGCCTTAGATGTTATAAATACACGGAACAACTGCTGGAGGACCTGGGATTTAGCCTGCAGCTGTGCTCTCTACCTATGCCCACTTCTAAGTGATCCCATTCTTTCCCGAGGCTATAAACACTTCCTCCACACTCTGGATTTCCTACATTTATTGCTTCTCCACCCAGTTCACAAACCTTATGTTCACAAAACTTACGAAGTTTTATGCATGCCGCTTAAGCCCAATTTAACCTTTAAAACTAAACCGAACTCTGCCAACTGCTCGTCTTGCAGCACTCCTCTCGTCTGCATGTCGCTTGTCTGATTCTCAGCTAGGGTCATATTTCCAACACTTATTCCTCTGCTGCAGGTTGTGGGCCACCCACCATTAGAATTTGATCAGCAAAAGGGTGGAGGTCATGAGGGCTGTTTAACAAGATGGAGCCGGAGCAAACCACTGCCAGGGCTGCAATGCCTGACTGTGACGAAGGTGAAGCAGCCCAGTGCATTTATTTCCTGAGCACAACTGAAAATGTGACGTGAAAACACCAGCAATGCATAGAGCACTGAAGGCTGGAAGAAAGAGAAGGGAGGAGGGAATGAGGGGGGAGGGAGGGAAGGAAGGAAAGGAGCGAAGGAAAGACTGAAAGAAAGAATGAATGAAAGGGGGCTGGAGAGATGGCCCAGTGGTTAAGAACATTGCCTGCTCTTCCAAAGGTCCTGAGTTCAATTCCCAGCAACCACATGGTGACTCACAACCATCTGTAATGAGGTTTGGTGCCCTCTTCTGGCTTGCAGACATGCACACAGACAGAATATTGTATACATAATAAATAATTTTTTAAAAAAAGAATGAAAGAAAAACAGAACAAGAAGAAGAAAGAAGGAAGGAGTGAAGTTACACCCAATACTGGAAACCTAGCCAACTACCAGGGCTAGCAAGGTCATAGTTCTTATGAGAGAATATCTAGAGAATGGTTTATCTCTATTGAATCATCTTCCTAATTGCATAGAAATATAGTCAGTCAAGGTTGAAACCCTTCAACAGTTTTTCAACAAAACCAAAATTATACAATTGAATTAGCATGTATAAAGCACAATCTATGAAAGCACCAGCATTTTATGCTTTAAAGTAATAGTTTATTCAAAAACAGAACGTGCACCTCAAATGAAATAAAATATTAGAAAATTATTTTCAAGTAATACCTATACTTCTCTGTATTAAAGAACTCTTTTTTAAAAAGCAAAGACCACTGGGGAAAGTCCATTGAACTTTTTAATGGGTAAATAATATGAACTGTCAACTGTTCTGTATCCTTTGAATTATTTCAAAGCCCAAAGTGAGCAGAATCCATTGATCAGAGAAGACCCACGGGTGACACCTTTTCATTTATACTGTTAATGATTTTGATAGACTTCTGACATACTATTGGATGCCAGTATCTGATCTAAATATTTATGATAAGCCATCTGTGTCTTGAATTGTCATTTGTGTGTGTGTGTGTGTGTGTGCAATCACACCTGTAATTTCTACATTTCTCTACATTTAGGACCTAAGACAGGAGGAACACTCTAAGTTTGAGACCTTTGGGATACATGAACAGGAAAGCAAAAGAGAGACATATCAGCAGATGATGCCCATATGAATACAGAAGCAGAGGCTGAGCCCCTGAGCTCCTCGGTTGATGGTCTAGTATAATGTGTGTTTTCTGGCCTTCTCAGGTGCTGTGTTTGCAGCATTCCCAGAGAATGAGATGAAATGAATACAGATATCTTTGGTGTGCCTTTGGGGCTTTGAATAGGACAGTGCACGACTTCATTTAAGACAGATATCTGCAAGAAACCATAAGCCCAGAACCAAATTCTTTCTTTTCTAGGTTGCCTTGGTCATGGTGTTTTATCACAGCAATAGAAAAGTAACTAAGACACATGGTGCCTTTTAATTTTATGTTTCGCAGCCAGGGCTCTTTGCAGAGACTCATCTTAAATACTGATTTATCTTTGCTGCCTCTCTTCCTCTCATTTCCCGCGCTATTCATCAGCACATCTGTCAGATACACATCTAAAATACTTTCTAAATTGGACCGTTTCTCACCACATCTGCATATTTCAACCCAAACCAATCACCATCACCTTTTACCTGACAGCAGGAACAGCTTCCTAGCATAACTGCTGTCCGTTCCCACTGTACAGGCAATACTGCAATGCTGCAATTCTAAAATCTGCCAGAATGAAGTTTTCCCAAAGGCTCACTGAGTTACAACAAGTAAAACTCAGGACCTATGTCAAGGCCTCCAAGGCTCTAAGTGAACTAGCAGCTGTCCATCTCTCTGCTCAACTCTACCCACCCACTTGCCCATCACCCATGCCCACTTTACCCTGCTGAACCTTCCTGTACTGCCTTGTTCCTCACTCTGCACTCGCTGCTTCCTGAGCCTAGAACAACCATCCTATTATCCCCAGAAATAAATTCATATTAGCTGATATGATGTTTCATTTGATCTCATGCTATAAGTCCTTACATAGTTTCATTAAAGTAAACACAATAGATGTACAGGCACCCACGTTGTTGTTCCAACTTGAGCACCATTTTGTGTCATAGTGTGTGAGAAATCATTTACAGTGAACTAAGTTTTTACCTGAACTTGTGATTAAATATAAAATAAATGAAAACCTGCCATTTCTTTTCCAATGCAATGTCACTAATACTGTCCTTTGAGGAGGTGTGCAGGGCTGGAGCCTTGCATGTACATGTTTAGGTGAAGCTCACTCCTTTTGTCTCAGGTAACACTAATGGAAGCGTGTGATGCTCATACTTTTACCAAGCAAAATGTGCTGGAGCCCCAGCTTGTGAAAAGCAGAAACTCACCATGTAGAAGACGTAAGGGGCCAGAAGAACTAAGTAATTATGTAGAAAATGAGACTGAGTTGTCCTCCCTGAACAGCATGAAAAGTATACACTGCCTATAATTTATTGTTGACTTACCACTACTTATATATTTATTTTTTGATGTAACTTTAATGTTCGAGGTTAGTATTTCAGTGTCAATGATCTGGAAAATGCTTGGTGCAGAGCTGTAGCTTATTGGATGAACTGCATAAGCACAAGTATGGGGCCTGGAGTTCAGATCCCCCGAACTCATGGAAAAGCCAGGCAGGCGAGGTAGTTGTCTTTAATTCCAGCACTTGGGGAAACAGACTCACTAGGCCAATCAGAAGTGGTGAGCTCTGGGCTCTGACGGAAACTCTGCCTGAAGAACTAAAGTAGAGGAAGATACCTAGTGTCAACATCAAGCTTCCGCATAGACACGTGTGTGTTTGTAGCCACATACATGTATATCTAAAAACATGTAAATTGACTACGCAAATGCACACACCACACACGCACACATACACATGCCAAAGTGCACTTTATATAAACGTGAAAACGCACATTTTTCATCCCTGATGTCAATGCTTAACTTGCCCATGAGGGTTACCATCATTTACTTTGGGGGCTGTAGGAGATGTAATTGACATGCGAAAATCAGAGGATGCAAATCTCCTGACAAAGCATCAATGTCTATTTCCAAAGTTCATGGTTATTTTAAAGTCTGTGCCCCCTGCTGCTAATTTAACTGCCACAGTTAGAGAGAGTGTGTTTACAAGTCATTCTGTGAGTCCTGACTTTTTGCTTAGATCAAAGGACTTTTGTTTAAATTGTCTTTGCTTTCATTTTGTTTTGTTTTATACACGCACGAAAAGTGAAGCTGAGATGTCAACATGTTGAGTTCATCAGCAAAACGATGTTAGTTTCTTATATGTGCCAGGTAGAGAATCAGTTAACCTTCAGAATGGTTCAATTTTATCATCCAATTCACTGAGTCGAAGGAAAACTTTAGAAGTTTACTCTGTTAAAAAAAAAAAATGAAGCATCTGAAATCATCGTGAAGCCTGCTGTAAATGATGGGGTAGAACACCAGGCCACATTATTTACTATGTTTATAAAAATAAAAATTCAGAGGAACATAATATTCTTGTTACAATATAACTATTATTGAATTAAAACTCTGATGGTATAAACATATAATATAATGTACATAGAAGTCATAAAAATATCCGAAGACATTGGGATTTTCCACCAAGGAAAATACCAGCTGTAACTCTATACACATTCCACACACACATACACACACACACACACACACACAAAACACCATACCACACACACAACTCTCCCCAAATACATCCCCCCACAACCACATAAGCACCACAGAGAATATACACACCATACACACACACCACATAAATACTCCTCATGACATACACATAAAAACTACACACACACAAGACCCCTGCACACAAAACACCACCACCCACTTGAAGGAAACCCACACACAACGTCCTCCCCCACAAACCACAAACACACCATACAGAGCATATACACCATACACAAACAACAGACAAAGACCCCATACCACCCATATAATACATACATACAAACTACACACACATATGCAGACACACACCACACAGAACATGTACACCATACACACACACCACACAAATACCCTACAGTACACACACCATGCACATTACACACTCATACAAACAACATACATGAAATAGACTGCACATGACACAATGAAACTACACATATACAAATCACATATACACACTACCACACACATACATACACACACATACTACAAACAAGCAAAATATACTAATGTTAAATATAGGGAAAAAATCAACATGGGAATTTAAGCTTTTTTTCTTTGCTTTCATCATCAAATGGATTTTAGAAATACCGAAATCTTTAAAGGACTGCTTTTAAATCAGTCTTCTTGTCCCATGATACTATTATACATTTTTATCCATGACCAAATTTTTTTTACTATATCTTTTTTAAATTACTTAAAAATCTTCAATTAAATTATAAAATAAATGGAGTCCCAGCAGAATTTGGCTTTTCAATCTTTTTGAAATTGCAATTAGGAACTCAGAGTGCCTGACTAGCACGATGGCATTCCTGCAACACAAAGAAGGAACTGATAAAACCACAAAGGCTCCAACATGGCTGAGGCTCAACTCTGAGATCTGACGACTGCGCTCAGAAATAAGAGCGAGGTGAACTTTCCGATAACGTTCCTACTTTTAACTTAATCAACCTATATTATTATGTTGGAATTCAACAAATTAAGAAAGTTGATGATTTTAAAGCTATATCTTGCAAGAAATTCAGGTCCAGAAACCTCATTTGAGTTTAATCTTGCAAAAAATATTTGCCAGGGAAAGTAAAATATGGTACTTGTGAAAATATTTGGCCTAAACTATTTACATATTTCAATATAAAAATGGTTTGAAAATTATTTTTTATATTTCACAGAAAATGCTCTGATATTATTGATACCCCGACACTTATACAGAAAACATGTGTGTGCACCCCCATTCAAATATCATGATACATATAGAAAATTTAACTGAAAATGTAAAATATTTAAAATTTATTAGCCTTAAGATGCAACGTGAAAAGAGAACACAGGCAAGTTTGTGAAAAATAAAAATATAATTCATATTGGAAAGACTCACTTTTCAAATGACAAAATATTATAACATACTAAAATAAAAATGGCTTAAACTAATTAAAGTATGTGACTGTTGTTATAATATTTGTTCTCCATTCTTTTAAATGGTCAGATTGTTAATACTACATTTTAATTTTGCTTATGATATCTTTACTACTTTAACAATTAGGGGTAATGCATTTTTTTCTCTAATGCATTTTATCTCCTCTATTTGATTATATTATGAACAGATTGAGTAGCAATTTTTGTTACTTGCGAGTCAGGGAATCCTGACACCACATTTATTAGGGCTACTTTTGAAGAAATAGAGGTATGATAGTAAAGCACTTAGCTACATGTAGGCATCATAAATTCTTCTTAAAGGCAGCAGTTATTACTATCAATTTGGCAAAATAAACAGCAATTAAGATGTGTCCTACAAAGCTGGAAGATTGTGGCACACACCTTTAATCTCAGCACTTACAAGGCAGAGGCAAGTGGATTTGCGAGTTCAAGGTCAGCCTTGTCTACAGGGTGAGTTACAAGACATCCAGAACTACCCAGAGAAACCTGACAAACAAATAACAAACAAAAAATAGAAAACCACCACCAACCAAAAGATGTGTCCTATAATACCAAGGTAGCAACAAATCCCTAACACTATGTATTCAAAACAATACTGATAAAGACAACCGTGGCTCTCCATCATTCAGTTTTTTCCCTGTAATTAGCAACATTCTCTAATTACCCTGTCTTCATTCCAATTAATAACAATAATCAATAATTGTGGAAGAATTTGTAACAGTTGATTGAAGAAATAGGCAAATTAGTTATCATAGTCATGTCAAGATCTACCTTGAATAATTGAGAGTCAAATGTATTTTCTGAATCATATATGAATGTATGCGAATGTGCATTTGATCTGAATTTCTGCCTGCCATGAACTTTGCCTTTTCTAGCCCTCTTTATTGTATATGGATACAAACACATGGAAAGGGAGCTATCGCCCCTACAATCTTATTGCATATGGGTACAAACACATGGAAAGGGAGCTATCGCCCCTATAATCTTTCATCCACCTGTCAGTCACTGCATAAATTTAAAAATAAAATTCCTAATTTTTATGAAATTCATAATACACATAATGGCAACCAAAAATAATATTCTTCAAGTAAGTTATGTTTGAAGGTAGTGTATTAAGGAGAGGGGAATATATACGATGGCTAAAGCTCTTGAAATGGAAAAGGGACCTCAAAAGGCCGCCCAGAAACAGAGCAAGCAAAAAGTGAAATAGAGATGATAACATCCCAGGAAATGGTTGCTTTTATTCTGAATGAAGTGGGTTGATTTATGAATGTCTTTTCTTCCTGGCCATAAAGTGCCCTTTGCTCAGGCAGGAACTAGAAGCCGGGCTTATTCAAGTCAGCTCTGTGTAAGGGGCGGGGGAATATTTGATAGTAAAGGATGAAGCAGAGAGTCCTGGATGTCTCTGTGAACCCGTTCACATGTGGAATATGTTCAGGCAACATGGCCTGGAACAAAACAAAGAGATGATAGCTACAGAAAGAAAAGTGGCAGTTCTTAATAAGCAAGTGACAGAACGTCAGACCTGGGACTCTTTGACTTGACTGAATGAGTCTCAGTCCATTTCCGTGGTAGCCTTTGCAGAAGTGATTGATTCTCATCACTTTAAGCTGCCATACTCTCCACACTGCCGGGGGTTGATGGACAGGAGGACCAGATGCAACTGTTTCTCAATGGAGTCCCTGGACCACCATCACAACATCACCCAAGGACACTCACAAAAACACATATGCTCAGCCCCTACCATGGTGTGCTGGACCGTGCCATCCAGATATCTTTATACTCTGAAAACCCAAGGATACTGAACAGAAAGGTGGCTTCTTCAGAGTCCTGCAGTTTCCATGCCAGGACCCCCAAACGTTCAGTGTGCCATGCTTTATTTATTGATAGACTTCCAGAGCTGTACTACTGTCTTATTTTTCTCTGCTTGGTTTGTTTTACCCTGCTGCTATGACAGGGTGCCAGAAAAAAGCAACTTAAAGGAGTTTTACTGTGGCTCCTAGCTAGAGAGGTACAGTCTCTCATGGCAGGGAGGCATGCCAGCAGAGTGACTTCGGAGCTGGGGCGACAGAGAGGGTAACTGGTAGTTGCATCCCTCAGTAGTCTCAAAGCAAAAGGAGAGACAGGAGGGCCAGAATTACAAAGTCTTCAGTGAGGCTCCATATCCAGAAGGTTCCACAACCTTCCCAAACATCTTAACCAGCTGGGGACCAACTGTTTAAACACATGAGCCTGTGGGGGACATTTCACATTCAAACCACAAAAAAAGGCTATCGATCTTTGAACTAAGTAAAGAGAAGAAATGTGCCCCAATATATTGTCTTGGGGATGGAAAGATGCTTTAAATAAAATTTAAACACATTTCTCATTTCTATAACTACCCAAATATTAGAGGTTATAAACAGTCACAAGGTGGAGGGCCCCTTTTTACAGCTATATCGGGAACTGAGACTATATTAAGTCTTGCGAGTGTGCATGCTGTTGATTTTGATGATTTGAGCCAAGAAGAAGTAATGATGGCTAAATATCTAAGATCTATTGCCTTGTTAGCTGTGTTAACAGCCAACGACAACATAATCTGAAGAGATTTACTGTTTGGCTTTAGAAGATGTCTCAAGTTAAAGTATAATTAAAATGTTTATTAACCTGCCAAGTTGGGAAAAAAAAAGTGGATTAGGACTTGCTCTCAGTAGCTGGCAAGACCTCATTTCCCATTTTGTCTCATGCCTACTTTGTCCACGGAATACCCCCACCTACACCACAGGAACGGAAGAAATGGGCTCACTACTTTTTCTTAATTTGTAGTTTGAGATCCAAAAAGACTCAAGGAAAATCCTTTGTTGCAAACCCTGTGATTATTGAAATTCTGTAATTACCTCATCCGAGACTTTCCTTCATACTGACTGAGATCATGCAAACCATTCTTGGCTTTTTTTAAAGGTCAAATTACCTTGCTTCAGCATCTTCTAGTGATTGTCCAAATGAGACTAGCTTAATTTAATATGTCTCTGCTACTTTCCTTTCAATCCAAGGGGGCATCCATCATGGGCTTCTCATTCAGACTGATATTGATCAGGTAATTGCCCTCAGCTTGTCAGACTATCATGATGTGTAAAGAATGAGTATTTTTCTAGAAGAAAGAAGACCTGGAGAACAAGAAAAAGACAAGGATTCCTATTAGACATTTGCCCTAAAGTAAGTTAAAGTAGAGGGAAAGATTGGGGAGAAAAGGGAGGAGCCAGCGGGGGGAGAGGACAGGGAGTTGTTTTTAAGTGTGCTATCCTCTTGGGAGAAGGCATAAATTATCCACTTGATGAGGTTCAGAAAATGTTCCTGGCTAGACCATACTACAGTTCAGAATAATACAGTTTTAAGAGCAAGAACAACCAAATGTGTGGCGGTTTAAAGTAAGTGTTTGAAACATTACCTTCCTATGTTAGTGATTAAACTACCAGCAAGGAGCATCACCAGTAGAGGGGCTCATTCTAGGGGGCCACAGTCTCTCACTTGGTGGGGGGTGGGGGCCTGGCAGGAGCTTGAGGCTGGCTGGCCACACTGCACCTTCAGTTTTCAAGCAGAGCAAACAGAAAGTGGAGCTGGGCTATAGCATCCCTCCCAATGCCTACCCCAGAGGTGACCCACTTCCTCCATAGAGGCCCCACCTCCTCAAAGTTCACAACCTTCCTAAACATCACCACCATCTGGGGACTAGGTTCAAACATGTGAGCATCCTATGTAAAGCACAGTACTGACTAGCTTAGCCTTAGGTCTCAAGATGAGCTTGGATCTCCTGGTGTCGTCCAGGATCACATTTTCTTTCTCTATTTGTGGCAGAATAAACGTGAACCCAATCATTTGTTTTATCCTGGGTTATTAAACTAAAGAGGGAACCCAAAATAAGAGGCAAAGCTCCTGCCTTGAAAAGGGTTGATGCAGGAGATAGCCTAAGGAACAGGAGAGCAGGAGAGCAGGAGAGCAGATGCGGAGTGAGGGTGCAGAGCACGGTAAGAGAGGGTATGAGGGAAGCAGAGGGGAGGCATTTTCATCCAGACATGCCGGAGAAAATACTTAGTGCAAAAGGAGAGCGAGCTTGCAAAAGTCCCAGGGATGAGTCTAGGAAGTCAAAGCATGACCCTGTGTGTGATCGTTGTTGTTTACAATAGGATTCCAGAGAGCGCAGGGTGTCCAAGAGTTGAGAAGTAGCAGGGAGAATGGGCCTTCTGCAAAGGCTTCAGCTAATCATACAGCATCACTAGCCAGCTTGATGCTTTATTTCATCTCAAGAGGGCTTGAGATAAAGACCCCTACTATCTTGTTACCTTGAGAAGAATCCTCCAGAAATGGTCCCCTGAAACGTCAGTAGCTTCAGTAAAGCTGCTTCTTAAAACAGTTGACTCTACGCAGGATTTTGCTATATTGGCCTTTAACGCCTCTTCCACTGCCCCACAAGACAACACTGTTTAAAAGCACATACATGACCTACATGAAACCTAATATTACTATATAGTTTTGAGATGATATTTTCAAATTTGCTTTTGAAATAATTTAGTTCCAAGTGACTGGCTTGATTCACGATTTGTTATGAGCTCTCAGAAATAATAAAAGTGAAGTTAAAATTTTTACAAAGTGAGAAAGCATAAACTCATGAAGTATTTGCAAACAGTGAAGTTTTAATGAATATTAAATTTAACAATTAGGTTGACATAATATCATATAAGCATTTTGTAGAACATTTATTAATATCTGTACTGCAGTTTGCATTTTACTACTTTTCAAGTCAAATTTCTTTTTGAGACAAAGGCTTCAGCTCACTTCTTAGCAGCCTGTTCAATTTAATGTTGCTGTTCACAACAGTATGATTATATAGCATGAAATATATTGTTTGCTGGATACTCCTGGTAGGTATGTAGTAAAGTTTTCTTAGTTAGTGCATCTCATACTGGGACCCAGAACTGTTTAGGAAACCCAAGGAACTTTAGAACAATGCACAGGATAAGACAGCTGTGTCCTGACTGGAAAAGTGTGACCCAAAGACAAGTTCAATTCTATGTTCTACATTGAACACCTTTCCTATCTATTCCAAGAGAAATTTCATAATGAACCAGTCATCAAAAAATGAAAAGAAAATGCAAGGAAAGGAAATCTAAGAGGGTTTTGTTTGTTTCAGTTTTCATTTTGAAATCTCAGATACCTTGGCATCTTCTCCACATGTATTCTTTTTTCCTATCGTTGTCTCAAGAGAACGGTAACAGTGTGTAGGGAGGGGTTGAGTACAAGCAGGGCACTCCTGGGGGCCCTCACTATCCCTGAGTGGCAGGTGATACCATCAACTTTACAACAAGCTCACTTCCCTTCTCCGTCTTCCTCTCTGGCCCCTGGCCCCAATCCTCTGGGGTTATTAAGCAAATGTGGCATCAACTTATAGTTGTGGATGATCCTTGCTAAACACTCCCGGCGGCTCAAGACAAACACGACTTCTCAGATGAAATGCTATTATTTTATTTTGCTTTATTTTATTGTTATTTTAACTTCATTCTCATGTTCTATAAGGTACGATGTCTATATGTGTGTGTCTATATGCATGCATGGGTTCTCTTAGATTGTATTTACCATCATCCAGCCAATTCAACTTGCCTAACATCTCACATTTTCAGAATTAGCCATATTTGTGAAAAGGATAAACCTTCAATTTTAAAGAGCCTTTTTCTTTCTTAAACTGTGTATAGAATATGCCTTTTGGCTCTTCCTTGTGTAAATAATGTGTAAAATAATCAAAGTACCATCACGACCTGACAGCTCAGGCCTTTGATGAATAGGGCTTTATGTGGGATTATCATATGACATTTCCAGGCTAAATTATATTTATGAGTCATATAGAGTACTATTGCATTATTATCCCTCAGTGTAGAGCCTGTACATTCTGCAAGGACTGGAAGAAAAGTAAGAGACTGGGGACTGGATGCCCTTTGTTTTCAACATGAAACTTTAGGAATTAAAAAGGTGAGTAGGGAGAGAAGTCTTCTATCCAGCTGTTGATGATATTCCCCTGTGTTATTCAGCTGAGGTTCCTGTATCTTTGTGGGAAATTTGGGATCCTGTATTGTCCCTTAGGTTCTATTACTTTATAGAATAAAAGTGAACATGTTTAGAAACTTTTGGAGATGAATTAATCTACTCTCCGCCCTGTACAGATGATAAAACTAACAGAACAGGAACAGAATTCGAATGTCCTGACTTTGTGCAGTACTTTCCTTCAATTGTAAAGATTACTAAGATAATAAGGCAAACATATGTAGATCAAAATACCAAGACCACAGCACACAGGCCAAGCAAAACTCTCCTGTTACCAAAAGGATTCATTTAGAGTCAGTCATTTTGGAAAACATTGTGGCATGTTCACATTATTTTTACTTTGTAAACATCACAAGACATTTCTCCATTTGACATTGATATTATCATATTTTTTACCATCTATAATATAGAAAGACGAATATTATTCTTCAGTCTCTCTTTTGTACATCAGAATCCCCAGAAGAGTTTGATGTGGATCACTTGAGATCCTCCTCATCTTTGTTCCCCTGTGGGCTGTTGCTTGTCTGGGCATAGCATGAGTTAAAAGCCTGGTCTACTTGCCTCTCAGGGTAATTAGAGAGAGGAAGAACTTAGAACTTCAAGAAGTGTATAGGTCTGTTGTAAGATGTGTTCATAGAATCTGTTCTATATAGCATCCAATTGTAATGGTTCTTGTAAAGAACTCTAGCTGTAAGTTCTTTTGGACCTTTGCTCTGTAAGCAGAATCCTATCTGATGAACGTAGCATCTGACGGTGTCACTGTTTCAACATGTAAGATGGCTCTGTCATAAAACAGAGTAAAAGTACATGTCATAGCTGCTTCTAGGCAAACCTTGTAATTCACTTATGAATCCAAGAATCATTGTGAAAATACAATGCAGTGAAGAATTACTCTGCTAGAATGCAGAATAAAATGTTTTACCCAAACCCTCTCTAGACGAACACATAGTTGATCCTATAGTTGACATTCATGGACTTGTCTCAGTCATCGCAACAAGGTGACTTGACCTGCATTAAATAAATTAGACATGGGAAGATGGCCTGTCCCGAAAGGAAGAAGTGTCTATGGGGGATAATTAGAGCCTTTCAGTAAAATACTTTCCAGAGTCTTTTAGCTATTCAACAGGTATTCCCAGGAACCCTGTGATAGGATCCTTTAGTTCCTTCAGTATGGGCTCATCTTCCATAAACCAAAATATTGAAAAAAGAACCATGTTGCATCAAAAATTTATTAATATCACCATTGCTCTTCCAAAATCTCAACATTCTCCATATTCAAATCCCTTCACTGAGAACAACACAAATGTCAACCTGAAGTTGATCACAGAATGTACAAATTCATTTAACCCAAAAGAACAAACCAGAGACTATGCCAGTTTGGCAAAGGAAAAGCAAGCAAACAAGACCAGCGGCACTCGCTTATGACCTGTGCCTGCTTCTTCAAACACATAAATCAGCCTTTAGGACAGGTGTTTCTCCAATGCACTAGTCAGAAGCAAAGAAGACCGTTAAATGATGGCGATCCCATCAGCTAAGATCGAATGATAAGCCTTACATGATTTAGTTGACTAGTGAAACTGAAGAGGGAGATGTATGTACACTGTTGACACAGCAAAGGCTCTGACTTACCAAATGCTAAATTCTACCTGAACCAATTTAGAGTACTGGTGTTCATTTGAAGAAACTCTCTGTTCATCATCAATTATTTCTAGAAAATAATAATAAAAAAAAATCTTTAGGCCACAGAATTGGGGCTCTCTTCATTGTGATCTTTAAAAGTAATGCAATCTGAAATCTCTGACATGGGACTTTACCAAGCAGAGAACCCTCTTGTGTTTCTAATCACATGCAGGTGAAGATATTGCGCGCTTTAATGAAATAATGATACCTTGTTTTCTGGCATTTCATTGACAAGTAATAAGAAAGATGTCTAAATGGGTGTGGCAGGGTGAGGGTTAAATCTGATTGTAATTAGATTGCAGTATGCATGGCCGTGTGGTTAATAGTAAATTTCCCTTGATTAACTGGCCCTGTTTGTTAAGAGCTCCTATTAACATTAGAGCTATTCGTGTTGGCTGTGGAGGCACACCATGGACCAGTGCAAAATTAATGAAGGCAGGTACGCATGCTGATTAGAATGTGGCAGTTTAATAAACTCTTCCGACATTAAATTATTTAATGCATTCATACTCATGCAGGCTATTCGATGGTCAGCTTGACCACCTATGTGTTAATATTGGGAATTGAAATGCAGAGAGTGGAAGAGATATAGTGGTGTATGAGGTAATTAGCTCTCATGTCTGATAAATGGGGCAATACCTATGTGTGCGCATGTTTTAGCACACCACGAATGGTGCTTTCATTAGTGGGAATCTTCCGCAGATTTTATAAATGTTTAGTTTGATTTTTACACCATAAACAGAGGGTCTGCACTATCAGTGGAATATTTGAGGCAAATTTCAAGTCAGCTATGAGGTAAGCTGTCTTGTTAAAATAGATGGGTGACCAAAATTAGATAGGAAGCTTATCAATAAACATCTCCAATCTGGGCATAATCTTTTTCTATCATATAGGATAGGCATTATATAAATATAAATGATTTCAGTATGTGAGTGAAAATACCTATTAGATTCGGAGCAAAGTAATAAACTGTTACATTTATACTATGCCGTATAGTTTACTTGATGTGGGTACATCTTTTATTTTATTTAATCTTAATCATAGACATTTTAGGCTAGTAATGTTTTAATAAGTGGCTGACGTAAATCTGAAAATCACAGTTTTTGTAACTCAAAGTCCAGAGCCTTCAGTACAATTCCTTGGCTCTCCACAAACTTAGTGTATGCAGTAGTGTTACTTACAAAGGAATTTTTAACCAACCCTGAGAATTTCAGAGACTGAACATCTACATAAACGGGGAGCTACTTACATTCAGTAGAAACTGAAAGGAGAAAATTTCTATTTGAAAATACCTGAATAAAAACAGGCATTTTAAATAACTTCCAGTTTGTCCAGATGCTATTTTCTGACTGGGTTTTAGGAATTCACAGGGACTTTCGTGAGGCTTGGTTTGCCAGGCCAGAACAGTCCGGACTTGGTACTTTGGATACATCCTGGAAAGGGAACAGTATGTCATCCTAGTCTACCGAATCTCATGAGCACCCACTACGAAAGTGATCTCTGGGAGGGCTGAGCTCTTTAATGGATTTGTCGTTCTAGAGAAAGGTTCTTTGGTTCCATACCACCTTAAAGTCTTCTCCCATCCTTTAGGATCGAGCTGAAGTAATAAGGAGAGCTGATTCCTAATCTAATCAAATGGGAAATGTCTGTGAAGATGAATCCACAGGACACCAGAAAAGCAACCTATGTTCCAGCCCTGAATGTCTTCACGAGGAGGCAGTCTGAGTGAGCTCTCAGTTGGCTTCCTGGGGCTTCTATCTGTTCATGTTTAACTTAAAAGACGAAAAATCTCGAGGTCCTCATGACACTACCAGGACATTTCCATTGCTTCTCATCAAAAGGATTTTCCTCATCCTTTTTGATTATCGCTCTGAGGACTAGATGGAGCCACTGATTTTTGAGACAAATAGAAAAAAAAAAAAAAACCACCTTTGAACAGCATACTCTGCAATCTCCTTTCTCTGTAGACTTTGGTGGAAAAGTAGGGCTTTTTGGCCTCCAGTTTTTCTGTGGGTCTCAGCCAGCCTGGATGGTCTGACTGAATTTCTACTGACCCCCACCTCCTTTGGCTAGCTTCAAAGGATTCTGTGGTCATGAATTAATATTTTCCTCTTGGGTAGCAATTACAATGTTGGTTGCAGTATCATTGATTCTTTTGTCCTTATTGCTTCCTTTGAACAATGAAGACTATTATTGATGTCTGGCACTTCTGAGAGGTGCTTGGCAGCTACGTGAATATTGTAACCTATGATAGACTTCCCACAACATTGTCCTGGTATCCGTGAATTCTGAAAGATGCAGGCACGGCCATTGTTGCTATCCATTTTTGGTAGTCATGGAGTGAGCTGACACGTTACACTCTACATCTAGCAGAGCACGTATGCAATTATGAATATAACCAGCTCCAATTATGTGCATATATTCCAGCAACACTGTGAACAGAAAAGCCCACTCTTTCTATCCGGCTCAATTATTCATTCAAACGCAAAAGCATGGACTCAAAATCGCTCAAACCAGGTTTTACCCTTTCTTTATCCTTTCAACCTCTGACTGCTTTATAAAACAAGCATGAAGAAACATTTTAGCTGAATCCCTGACGTGGGAAAGCTTGACTCCCCAAAAAAGGCAAACTTACACCCTTCATGCAGGATGAGCTCGTAACGGCATTGATCATTAAGCATTGAAAATGGTAGGATTAGATGGCTGGGGTAATGACATGTGGTAAACAGAAAATTACAGCTTTGGAAATCACACATATTTTTTTTTTCAAAATTCCCTTATAGGTTCAGGTAATTTTCTCAGCAATGTCATTTCCTCTGTATCTTCTAATGCATTATATTTACTACTTAGAATGTGGAATTCATGTAACCTTCAGGACAACAGAGTGAAGTAGGATTAATTTTTCTCTGTGTTTTCCTCATCAGGGAACTGTGTCTAAGATCATATAATTAACTTACTTTTGGAAATAGAAGGACACAGGTAGAAATGAGATTCAAATTTATAAAAATCTTAGTGGTCTTAGCTCCTATGAAAATTCCAATGTATCCATTGGGCAGTTGAAATATGGCTACTTTGAATTCTGATAGGCTACAAATGGGAGTTCAGATTTTGAGCAATTGGTATGAAACAAAATTATGACAATATCTCATTGTGTTTTGAATTGATTACATGTTAATAAATAATCATATCTGAGTGTTTGAAGTTATTATGTTACTTTTTACTAGATTTTTCTGATTTTTAATGTGTGCCTACTAGAAAATTGTGTCTATGCATATAAAGTACATGCACATAAACATGCATACTACACATACTACATATGTGGGTGTGTGCATATTTATATTTATGCCATATGTTTTACTATTAGCAGTATTTATATATATTCCTCATTAAAAATTTTTAATTCTGTTTTTTTACATATTCCTCAGACAAAATAACTTCCTTTGTGAAATGAATCTCATTTAAGGAGAGGTAGAATACCACAAATAGAACATTTCCAGTATTACCATCTTCCTTTAAGTTTCAGAACTTCATGCAGGATTCCAAGTAACTGTCTGTAAATACTAATTATAAAATCAAGTTGGCTGATTTACTTCATTTTCCATGGAACTTTTTTGATTTAGCACAACTTACCATAAAGAAATCTATCAAAGGCTGGGAATTCGTCCCGCTTCCCTATCTCTAATGTGTGGCTCCATAGCCATAGGAACGGGTCTATGTGCTAGCTGTCAGTTTTGTAGACCTGAGCACAGGGAACATTCTTGGAGAACGCTGTGCTGGGCATCCGAGATTTTGGCCTCAAGTCACTAGTGAGACTGTTTCTACTGGAGAAGCACTGAATTCTTCCGGAAATGCAGAAAAACAATTCATTTCATGCACAATTGTACAAATTATCTGAGGACAAGTATAACCAAATCTGATTTGCTTAGGTTATTTTTCAAACAGAAGCATCCCTTGGAGGGGTTGGGGGAAGATAAAATTAAGATTTCTATGTGGGTCGCTAGCTGACCTAATGTATCTTCTAAAAAGATGAGCAAGTCAGCAGGTATTATGAGCTAGATGCATGGGGAAAACATTTTAAATTCTACTTAAAAGTTGCAACAAATATAGTGCTTGTACATTTGAATATTTACCTTTTTGTGATAGGGAGATGACACATGAGAAATAAAAACAATAAAACACCTGGGTTATAAACAGTAATAGATACAGGCAGGAATTAATTAAATATATTAGACTTAAGTATAGCTCGCGATGATGGATGTTGAAGAAGAGTGAGACACAGACAGATGGGAACAGACGCTTTAAGGATCTACTTAGAGGTTTCAATGTGATTTGAGGGGCGGCTGTACACTGTTTTCTTAAATAATGACTCAAATAGAAAAATCCAACATTTATCTTTTTTAAAAAATATGAAACACAACAATGTTTTTCTTAAAAAAAAAAAGTCTCACCTCTAGCTAATACCAGCTGAATTTTAAAACCAAATTTGGCAGGCATTTGACGGCTTGCTTTTAGCATGATGTTTTAAAGACTCAACTAGGAGCAATCTTTAGACATTAATGGAGGTCACATGGCAAATTCCACTCACACAACGGAGTTGTCAGCCCATCTCTCCAAATATGTGTCTTAAGCTCTAGGCTGGATGGATACAAAAAGAAATTCTTATTCTCTCTCCTCTTCCTTGAGTTCTAAGAACACCCTTGAAATGCTTCGGCAGTACAGTTAATTTCTCTCTGATATATTTTACTGGCTTTGGTGCTCAACTTAATTTAAATCAGTAGACTAAGCCAAGTGGATCTAGGTCGTTGTAATGTTCCATTAGGAAGCTCTGATCCATTTGCAGCTGAGGTATACCCAAATTCATTAACATTTACTCAATAGGCTTCCAGCAGGTGATTTCAGGAGAGAAAACAGATGCATCTGAATGTCACCTTACCACACATGTGATGATTATAGAATTTTTCTGTCCACATAACATTGCTACATCCATTCTAAGGAATGTGGATAATGGCATCAGTTTAATTTCATTTTCAATACAACAAATTACACAGAAATGTTCTCTGAGAGCCTTTGACAGCTAGATGAATCCAAACTTCACACAGGTGCAGATGGGATGACCCCAATGGCTCTCTAAGTGCTCATCACTGAAACTAAATGAAGTATGACTCAAAACATTAAACCATAGAGAGGGCGCTCAGAGGTTGTGGGTTCTAATCCCTATTATCAGTCAGATGACCTGAGGCAGGCTTCTCCAGGACTGAGAAGTCAAAAGAAGCCCTCCAGGTGCTAGGCTCCTGAGTCATGGCAAGAAACTTGTTGGGGGTCTGAAACCTCAGACATGGGCTCCTAGTTCTGAAAGAGATTCTTCCCTTTTACCCAAAACATCTTTTGCAATTGAAGAGGTCAAAGGAAGCCAAACAAGCCAGAAACAACAAATGAATGAAAGAAAGTGTACAAATGAATGCAAGAAAGAAAGAAAGAAAGAAAGAAAGAAAGAAAGAAAGAAAGAAAGAAGGAAGGAAGGAAGGAAGGAAGGAAGGAAGGAAGGAAGGAAGGAAGGAAGAAAGGAAGAAGGAAAGAAAGAAAGAAAGAAAGAAAGAAAGAAAGAAAGAAAGAAAGAAAGAAAGAAGGAAGGAAGGAAGGAAGGAAGGAAGGAAGGAAGGAAGAAGGAAAGAAAGAAAGAAAGAAAGAAAGAAAGAAAGAAAGAAAGAAAGAAAGAAGAAAGAAAAGGGCTCAAAGTGATTTCAGGATCTCGGGGGAAAAGAGAGCTCAGTATGTAGATAAGAGCCTCCAGGAAACACCATGATGGCAGAGACTGAAGGTATAACAAAGAACCACGGAACCTTACTCATCCTAAGGACAGCACATTTTCAGCCATGCATCTCAAGGTTTATCAAATATGAGCCAGAGCTCTGGGTCCATCAATATTCAAAATTGCAAAAAAAAATATGTAAGGCTAAGGCCAGGAAGAAATTCTGAATGCTACAGAGATCAGAAGTGCATTCTTGGGTTGTTTGAATAAAGTGAAACAAAAACTCTCCAAAACATGTTTATACAAAACCAACTCTGAGCTGCTAGGCATGTCTGTAAGGGGGTGACTAGCTGACTTAACTGAAGTGGAAGCACCCCAAATGGGAATGGCACCATCCTAAGGCCTGGTGTTTCAAACTGAACGAAAAACAAACAAACAAAAAAATTGAACACCAACATTTCTCTTTTTTTATTTTTTACTGTGGACAGAGTGTAACCGGGCATGGTATGCACCTGTCTCTGTGCCTTCCCCATCCAAATGAACAAAACCCATTTCAGAAAAAGGGCTTCTTTTTGTTTACTGATGTCTGGGTTCCCAGCATGCAGGACAATGAGGTAGAAGAACTGTGGACCAGCCTTAGCTATATGGTGATCCCCAATCTCCCGTGGCGTATCAAGAGAGACCCTGTGTCAACAAAGAATCTGAAACAGCAGAGTTTATCTTAGCATCAATATCTCTTGTGGACTATATTGTGTAACCCTCTGTGGAGAACAGTACGGGCCGTCGTAGGCAGATGGTTACAGGAGCTGTACCTACAGAGTGCTCCTGATCCGCAAGAACACATCTTCACCAAAACAAATACAATAGTTTCCTCTTAGAGAGTAAGAGAAAGGCAAGAGGAAAGAGTGAATGAAAGGCAGAAGAGGGTGTTAAGAAGAGATGGTGAGCAGAACTGGAGACAACATTGACTTTAGTTCCTAAGTGATGTCAGAGTAAAATGCACTGCCTAGCTTGGGAATCCTATATGAGTGTGCTGGGAGAGTCGATGCACACTCAATTAGTGTGTCCTCTTTCAAACTTCATCTTTCATTCCTCCCATCCTTCAGCGGTCTCTTTAAGCCTCATTCTTAATCCTCTGTCCCGTCATCCTTCTGCACTCCATCCATGTCACCTCTCAGTGTTCTCTACTTAAACTACCCCCTCACCAACAAACTCTCTGACCTCAGAATCTCTCTTCTCATCTCTCCCTCTGTCTTCAAACACATTCAGCTCTGTTGCTCTGTGCCTTTCCAAATACACTGACAGTTTTTTCTTCCTTTGTTCTTTTCCATTTTGTCTTTTCTTCATTCTTCTTAGCAGTAAGAGAAGTTCTAAGAGGTGAACATATAAAAACACTGTCTTCCTGGAAAGGAGACAGGGAAGAAATGCTACCAATGTTTTCATATAACTTTAAGATGGTAGACAAAGAGATCTATAGGATGATTATAACTAACATTGTTGGTGTTTCCTAGGTGCAAAAGCATTGTCCCCAATGTCCTGCATACATTAATCCTTCTAATTCTTTCTCTAGTTCTTACCCCATGAGGTAACATCTGTATCAACTTTATTTTGTAGAAGAGGACAATTAAACCCAGAAATGTTTACTCATTTTCCCAAAGACACAAATTGGAGTGAAGACCTTGTGCTCAGCCACTAAAGAGAACAGTTGTCCGGTGAGTAAAACGAATCAATGAACAAAGTACTGAAGTTGCCATTGCAGGACTAGGAGGGGGGGTTGTAGTACTTTGTGGGTACAGGCCATTGTACAAGTTCATGGCAAATTGCTTTACTGTCTAAGGTCAACTTCTACCAAGGTAAAGTTTTCTTAAGACTGGATTTTTAAGGTGAAACATTATTGAGAAGTCTATTTGCACTGGCTACCAACTAAATTAGAAAAAGGAGAGTCAAATAAAGCAGAATGAGTTTACCAGAGTAAGCTAAATGCAATAATGTTGTAGTTTAATTTCTGCGGCTGTGATAAAATAACCCCACAGAAGGCAATTTAGGGGAGATTTGGCTTTAGTTTAGCTCACAGTTCCAGATCACGTTCAGTTGAGGCTGGGCATTTAAGGTGGTAGAAATTTAAAACAGCTACTGACATCACATCCACAGTCTAGAACACAGAGAAATAAAAGCATCCATGTTCTGGTGTTTGTTTGCTTTCTCCTCTCCCATACAATGCAGGAACCTCCTGTCCAGGGAATGGTATTACCCACAGTGGTCCAAGTCTTTCTGTTACAGTTAGTCATCAAAACAATTACTCATGGACATGCCCAGAGGCCAAACTGGTTTAGGCAATTCTTCAATAAGACTCATCCTAGGTTGTCTGAAATTAATAGTTAAGAGCTGTCTTCAATAAAGAAGCCAAAGTTATACAATGGGAAAAAGAAAGCATCTTCAACAAATGGAGCTGGTCTAACTGGATGTCAACACAAATAAGAATGTAAATTCATCATAATCTATTACCCTCCACAAAACTCAAGTCCAAGTAGATCAGAGACTCGACAGAAATACAGTTACACCAAACCTGATAGAAGAGAAAGTGAGAAATAATCTCAAATTCATTGACACAGGAGACAACGTCCTGAACAGAATCCCAGTAGCACAGGCACTAAGATTGACACTAAATGGGACCTCATGAAATTGAGAAGTTTCTGTAAGGAAAAGGACACGATCAATAGGACAAAATGGTGACATCCCACATCTGACTGAAGGCTGGTTTTCAAAATATATAAAGAACCCAAGAAACTAGATATTAACAAACCAAACAATCCAATTTAGAAATGGAATACAGATATAAGCAGAGAATTCTCAAGAGAAAAATATCAAATGGCCTAGAGACACTTAAGGAGATATTCAACATCCTCAGCTATCAGGAAAATACAGATCAAAATAACTCTTAGATTCCATCTTATAACTGTCAGAAAGGCTAAGATGGCAAGCTACAGCTAAAAACACAAGCTACAGCTCATTCTGGATAGGATGTTGAGCTAGAGGAACAATCTTCTGTTGCTGGTGGGAGTGAAAACTTGTACAACCACACTGGAAATCAGTGTGTCAGTTTCTCAGGGAACTGGGACACCTACTGCAAGTCCCAGCTCTACCACTCTTGGGCAACATAGAATGCCCAAAGAATGCTCAATCATATCACAAGGACACTTGCTCAGCTATGTTCATAGCAGCTTCATTTGTAATAGTCAGAATCTGGAAACAACCTAGATGCACTTCAACCGAGGAATGGATAAAGAAAATGTGCTAATTTACATAATTGAATATTACCCAGCTGTTAAAAACACCTGGAAATTTCAAGACAATGGGATGAAACTAGAAAGAATCATCATGAATGAGCTAACCAAGACTGAGAGAGACAAGTATGGTATGTACTCACTTGTAAGTGGATGTTAACTATAAAATAAAGGATAACTATGCTACAATCCAGACCCAGAGAGATTACCTAACAAAGTGGGGAGAGAATACTGAAAGGGGCTATTGTAAGTGGGAGTTGGGCACTTCAGGGTCAAGTATAAACCTGGTGCAAGGGAATCTCCCGGGAATATACAAGGATGAGCCCAGCTTAGACTCATAGCAATAGCAGACGTGTAGTCTGAACTGGCCATTTCCTGTGACCAGATTGGCGCCCAGCTCAATTGCCATGAGAGAAGTTTCACCCAGCAATGGATGGAAACAGAAGTAGATCCACAGCCAAACCCTAGGCAGAGTTTGGGAATACTGTAGAAGAGGAGGAGAAATGATTGTAGGAGTCAGAAAGATCAAGAACACAGGAAAACCCACAGAATCAACTAACCTGGGCTCATAGGGGCTCACAAAGATTGAACTGACTACCAAGGAGACTACATGAGACTGGCCTAC
This sequence comes from Chionomys nivalis, assembly GCF_950005125.1. Classification (NCBI taxonomy): domain Eukaryota; kingdom Metazoa; phylum Chordata; class Mammalia; order Rodentia; family Cricetidae; genus Chionomys; species Chionomys nivalis. The sequence goes on along the minus strand of NC_080103.1, from coordinate 51,137,112 downwards.
GCAAATTGCATATATGTTACAATTGTGTGGCTTGGTCCTCTTACAGGACCACTAACAGTGTGAACAGGAGCTGTCTCTGACCCTTTTTACAGGCTTTGGGTATCCTACTCCTCATACTGGGTTACCTTGCCCAGTTTTAACACATGGGAGGTGCTTGGTCTTACTGCAGATTGATATGCCAAGCTTTGTTGATACTTACAGGATACCTGTCCTTCCCTAAACAGAAATGTAGGTGGAATGGGTTCCCGAGTGGAAAGAAGGGTCTGGAGGTGGGGGAGGGACTAGAAGGAGAGGAGAACGGTTAACCTGTGGTCAGGATGTAAAATACATAAATAGATTTATTAACAAATAGGAAAAAATGTCACAAATGATGCCTGCAATATCACCCCGCAACCCTTTTCAGGTCTTGGAAGAGTTGCTAGGTAGAAGCAGCAATTATCCATGATTTCAGTGCATACCTAAAAGGGCCACCCCAGTTCTCTGTAGGTGGCAAGTGAAGACTACCATGCTATTACAAAATGATTCCCTCAATGCTCATCCCCAAGTCTCTATATTTAATAAAATTCCCAACCAGTGCCAATTTGTTCTACAAATTCAAGTAATCTTTTGTAATTGTTATTCTTTTTTAATATTCATATTTTCTCTTCTTCTGGTTCCATGAGGATTTACATTTTGTCAGATATTGAATTTGACTGATAGAAATCATTCTTCTGTATTTATGAGACATTTTTCAGCTACATTCCGGAGTCTAGTAATTGACTGTTATTAGTATTAACAGGAGTTACACAGATGCCCTGCACGAGAAGTTGCCCCTTACGACTGAGCCTTAGCATTAGCTTTAATAGGATGAAGTATAATTTCTCATATGTAGAGTTTTCAAAATGCAAAACAGATATAAGAGTTTAGGTTTGAAATAATAAAAGGAAACGTCTGAGTTTGCAATGTTTAGGATTGGAGATGTATAATAAGTGATGGCATTTTCGTTAAAAAGTAGGGATCTTTTGACAGCCATTCTTTGGACTAAATTGACAGGGGCACTCAATCCTTCCAGGGACTCATACAAGTGGGTCTCCCAATGCCCCTCTTCAAATGAACTGTGCCTCTAGCCACATTTCTTTCTATTAGAGCCCTGCCTTTACCTTTGTACCTCCAGAGTACACATGGTTTTAATATCTATACCATGTGTTACTGCCATAAGTACACTGTGGAAATCACTAACTCATACAAATGTTATCAGTGGATTTCATGTTAGGTTTTACTTTATATGCAGAAATTAAAGGAACTGGACTTCTCATTTTGTGACATGATGTAATGTGTGACTTACATTAGGAGAATGATTTTAAGTCTGTTGATAATCAACTACTTATATATATTTTAAAATAAGCCTTGATTATCGAGAAAGATCCTGTGTGAATCTTCCCATCTATCCAGACAAAACTATAAGCACCATTTCTTTCAGACACACCCTCTGCACTCCTCTCTCCCTGTCAGCAGAGAGGCCACAGAGAACCCTTTCTCAGCCTTTCTACACTGCAGCGTTCGTATCTTCCACATTTGAAAACTTGATTCAACAATCATTCCATACCAAGGGACATACCATGACTTTTGAAATGTTCACTACCTTTCAATAAAAATAGATGAAATAATTTTACATAAGCAAGTTTAAAATGTCAGGAGAACAGAATGGATCTATTTGAAATCATTCCTGAAACAAAATTTGATTTACGTCAATGGTGCATGAAAAACAATGAAATAGCCAGGGAAACATTTTTGATATTACACGGTCCTTTTGATAGGAGGGTCAGTCTTAGACTTTTGAGACTTGGCATCCTAAAATAATATCAGTTTGTTAGAATATTTTCTGAAAGTTTGCTTTAAGCTAAATCAAAAATGGAACACACGGAAAAAAATATGGTAAGACACTGCAGCATGTGAAGTTTGATGGATGTGTTTTGTGGGGAGTTATACTGATTATTTTATAATCACCACAATTTTAAAAATGCCCCGTAAGAGATTTTGGCGACATCCCTATTGTGAACCATCTGAGTCTGAGTCTACAAATCTTTAAGCAAAGCTACTTTGAAGACATGTATTTCCTCTAGTCAATAAATGCAGGTGATTTTATTAATTCATCCTGGTTGCTAGAAGTTAAGTAAAATTGTAGGTTGAAAAATAACATATTTTTCATGTTTCTTGAGAAATTCAGAAGTGGAATATATCATTCAGAGAGGATAAGAAACATAATGTAGACAAAACCAGTTGTGAGCAGAGCACACTTTGTTTTTTAATGTGTTGTCCTGTTCTGGAAAAAAAATCATTGAATATTCACACCAATGCTATGTTTTTAGGGATTTTCCTGAACTGTGACTGAATTCTGAAGGGTTTTTTTGTTGTTGTTTTGTTTTTAATTTATTATTGTAAGAAAAAAAATAAGAAAAATTCCATTTTAAAAGAGACGTCCCTTTATCAATATTCCAATTAGTAATCAGACTAAATGATCCCAAAGATCAGATTCCCAGCATATTTTAAAATGACTCTTACTTCCAGAATCTCAAAGAACTTATCCCAAGCCTCCACATTATCAAGGTTTTAATATTTCAATATTTCTAATAACGATGTCATTTGTAAAAAGTCCAGAAGTGAAGTTAAAGCATTCCTCTCAATGACACTTTGGGAAATAGAATGTCACTCCAAGCAGTGCTAGGAGTTGGCCAGTCTATTTCCTCCTTATGAGTTGAAGAAAAGATCCTCAGACCAAGGAACACGATATGCCCAGAACACAGAGTGAAGGGCTATCTCCTTGAGGGGAACTAAAGTAAGATCCCATAACAGAATTCTATAGCATTCAATTTCTTCAGGATGCCGTAGGCCAGTTTAATCTTCAATTTTTCTACCTCTACCCTACAGGTAGATGTTTCCTTTGTATTCTATGACGTACTCTGAAACATCTCTCTTATATGCTATATACTGGCTGTAGATGAAACACAATTTACAAAAGACATTCTTGTCTCTCCTCTCCTCTGACCATGATCCAGGCTTTGGTTCTATACAATCCCTAGAAGGAGTTGGCAAAGTGGAACTATTCTCCTTTCTGACCATAATTCTGCCTTCTCTCAGGGCCCCACTTCAAACCCCTCTTCATTAGGTGTTCATCTTTTTTTTATCTCCTGGCAATATATGATTGGAGAATGCATCTGATGTAATAGACATATTTCCCAGTCAATTCCTATCACTGGTCATTTGACCCACTAGCAAACCATTCAAATGACAGTTCCTTAAATGTCCCAACTTCCCAACTAGATTGTAAGTTTCTCGAAAAATAGAAGATATATTTCACTAAGGTATACCTCCAATGTACATAGAAGATTTTCATAGAATAATTCAAAGAAGATTTGTTAGGGGAGGCCGCTTGTTGGTTCCTGGCTGCTTAGCCCTGAAATAATCACCCCAAAACTGTATTAATTAAATCACTTCTTGACACATTAGCTCTAGCTACTTATTGGCTAACACTTATATTTTAATTTAACCCATCTCCATTAATCTGTGCATCACCACAAGGTCGTGGCCTACCACTAAAGTTTCAGCACATCTGTCTCCAACAGCTGCTCCATGTCTTCGCTCTGACTCTACCTCCTTTCTTCCAGCATTCAGTTTAGTTTTCCCTGCCTACCTACATTCTGTCATATCAACAGGCCAAGGCAGGTTTTTTATTCATTAACCAATAAAAGCAACACATAGACAGAAGAACCTCCCACATCAAAGATTTGACGTTATAAATTAACAAATATTTTTAATAAAACTTGCTCAAGGATAATATCAGAAGACATGAAGATTTTATCAAAGTGTTTCTCACATTTAAAACACCTTCACACTTGAGAAAACAGCACTATAAAACTAAATAAATCTCAACTACAGAAAGCTCCTAATGGTTTACTGAAGTAGACATTGAATATAGAATCATATTAAACTCTCTAATCAATAAGCAGGGCCTCAAATCTTTCAAACAGGAAATTCTGGAAAGATATTAAAAAGTCACACATGTAAATGAGGAAAAGAGAAACAAATGTTTCTAATATTAGTAATGAATGAGCTTGGTGCTGGGGTATGGCTAGCACAGTGGGGGAGTGTTTGCCTAACTTGCATAAGGTCCTGGGATTAATTCCAGACTCTACAAGAATCAAAACAAGGCTTCAGATTTGATCCAACACAAGATGCTCTTCTCACTTCGGGGTCTTGTAGGGAAAAAGAAAAGTTGAGTTTCATGCAGTAAAAATTTATCCCTTTAATTTATTTCTTACACATAGGTAGTCCAAAACATACTGCATGTTTTACCTGACAGGAAGGTCATTATCAATGTCTTGTTTAACACAGAGTCAGAGAGCCTCCAGAAGAGAGAGAGAGAGAGAGAGAGAGAGAGAGAGAGAGAGAGAGAGGGAGGGAGGGAGGGAGGGAGGGAGGGAGGGAGGGAGGGAGGGAGGGAGAGAGAGAGAGAGAGAGAGAGAGAGAGAGAGAGAGAGAGAGAGGAGAGAGAATCAATTGTGCAAAACATTAGTAACTGACTGCCAGAATACAAGACTCCCCATATCCTGGGCTGTTACTATGGCACATTCTATACTGTTCATATGATAGTAAATTATGAGAAACTGCTAATGGTCTCTAAATCTGACATTTTCTCAAGCCTTTCTCCCTGTCATTTAAGTCTCCTCGAGTGACCAGCAGCCTCCAGCATATAACCTGTCTCTTGCTTAGGCACAACTCCCTTACTACTACTGTGTTATATGTCATGGCAACTCACCAGCCCAAACCACCCCTATGCTCATTGCCATAGCCATGAAAAGTTGAGAAACCTGATCCCCTCCTAACTGGCCAGTTTTATTTTTCTGTCATTATTAAGCAAAGCACTTTTAATCAAATCAGTTAAATTAACCTTATCAAATCTGCCTTAAATGTCTGAAGGCACAAACTAGATGCTCAGTAAACACATGTTAATTGATTAAATAATCTGAGATGTTTTGAAAAGTACAGTTAGGACCTGGTGAATTGGTGTTTGTCTTGGCAGACAAGCAGCTTGTGCTGCTTGTATTCAAGCTTCAATGCGTAAATATGAATAAGTTCAATAGTTCTAGAGGGCAAACATCTACGGAGGCCCTTTTGCTTTTTTTCAAAACCACAGTGTTCTGAAACATTCCCTGAAGAAATTCTGTCTCAGACAGAATTCTAAAGGCACTTCCGTATTTAGAGGTGTTTAATTTATTTTGAATACCAAAAACTTAAGGCCAAAAGTACCCAAGTGTGTTTGCCTTTTTATAAGTCTTTCAAGAGGTCAGACTCGACAGTTGAATGTCTCAGGGTGACTAATGAGTGCAGAATCTTTCTATTCTACCTTCTAAACAATATAGAACAAATATCAATCCCCCCCCACTGTGGAAAGTGCTGTGAACTGGCTCCCAATAGCACCCAGTACAATTGCTTGGAATGTGTCACCTCACAAAGCAGAAGTCTTACATGTCATCAGTATTTGTCTGTGGGCAGATCTTTAAAAATCTCCATTTCCCTGGTTGCATTTCAACCTTAGGTGGACAAACAGGCATGCATCTGACAATGAATCCCTTTCTGCTGACCCCAGCGATGTTTAGCATCTGTGCAACTTGGTGCAATCAAATCCTCCAAGAGCTGCCTTTGTGCTCAGGGATAGTTTCCTTGAGATTGGTCACATGCTCTAGCTGCACACAGCAAGGCACCAGCATTTATTTATTTATTTTTGTTCCCCTTCATTTAATTATCACAGGATCATTTCTAAGCTTCGGGAAAAAATTAGGAGAGAAATAGACAGTTGTTTCTAGTCTATCCGTGGTATAGAGACCTGATTAGCTACTGCAGTTGTTTCTAGTCCATCCATGGTATAGAGGCCTGATTAGTTACTGCAGCTTCATGACCAAAACTCACCATGGCACAGGCAGACAACTGACATTTTGCCTTCGCCTGTATCTGTGGCCAGTGATAATTAACCTGGAGGTAAAGAACCAGTCATTTTCTTAATACAACAAGGCACCTCTTTCAAAGTTGGGGCTCTTCCTGTTTTAATAATCAAAAGGAAAAGACCTTTGGTACTTAATATTTAAACAAAATGTTTAATATTTACACAGTAAAGTTCTTCTTCTGATATTAAACCAGCATTAAAGCAGGGATGGAAATTGGTTTATAATCTCTGACACCAGGCCTGGAGCCTTGTAGTGTTGTAAACAATGTCACTCTTCAGATGGGCACCACCTGCAATGGGTTCAGAAATGTCAACTGTAATTAAACATTTTATTTCAAGGATAATTCGTAGGTTATGTGCATGAAGGACTGCTTTTCTGCCATGAGAAATTTCAAAGTGCAGGGCTGTGTAAATAAGAAGCAGGTCTGTTTTATTATTATTTCATGTTTTTTAAAAATGCAAACTGGCTGAGTCATAATTAATATTGTTCTTAAACATATGCTTCATATTTTGCAGAGATTTTAAAGTTAATTTTGTGAAGCCTGGCAGGCAATGACTCATCTCCACCTCACCACGTCTAGCTGGAAGCAAGAACACTGAAGACAGAAAAGGTCTGGAATTTGCCATAAGCTTCTGTGGCAAATAATGGAGACACGGGGATTGAGTCTCACCAGCCCCCAAAGTTAGTTTATCATTTAGTTTTAATGAAAACTCAAAAATAATTGCTTATTATGATGATAAGAATGACAATGACAGGCTCACTCAAAGGGGTAGGCATCACCTAATACCTCCAGTAATGCCTCTGACCCTAACAGGAATCTGGGGTGAAGTGTTTCAATTAAGAGTTGTGTGTGCGTGTGTGTGTGTATGTATGTATGTAAAGAAGGAAAGCAATCCCCCATTTTTTCTCTATCCAATAAAATTTATATATTGTGTTTCAAGTACCAGTTTTTCAAACAACCACATAAAGAGCCAAATGTTTAATGGACACTGGCCCTCATTTTCTACCATAATTCTGTATGGCATGGTTTTTCTTTATCTTTTCTACTAAAAAAGGGGGGGGGGTTTATAAATGATGAGTTTGTAAGAAAAATACTCTTTAAAAAGTGAGAGAAAAAATCTGGTAAAAACATGTTTCTTAATCATGGAACATAGCCCATCATACAGAATAATTTTTATTTTTTTCTAATTATTTAAAGCAATGGCAACTGCAAAAATATAAATTCATTGCTTTTCGTGCTCACTTCCTCTGCCTTTGCTTCTCACCTATGTCACAGGCATATATTTTACAGCAAGCATTGCCTGCCAAAGAGAGAGCCTTCTGGACACCAATAAGTTGAAGCACTGAGCAAGTACATCTGATGAGAGCAAAGAGAACTCCTCTCTCAGGTGGGCACCCACAAGAGAGAAACCGTGTACTTAGCAAATGAGGCCATAAACTTTGGGGCATTCTTTTGGGAATAAAATCTTCATTCTATAACATAAAAAATGGTTTTTATAAGAATTTTCCCCAACCAGGAGGACCTTTTATTTAATAATATTAACTTACTACCTATTAATCACATCTGCAACACGATACAGCTGGTGTCTCAGAAGACACTGAGAAAAATCCCAATGCTCTCCTTTACCTCCCAGTTTGAGGTATAGCTGAGGAGGACATGATCAGCATGTTTTCAGAGGGCACATTGGTGTTTTGTCCACAGGCAGATGTGGAAAGGGCATGAGCCAATCCAGATTAAGGCAAAACTTACACCACCTTCCAGAGCACAGAATAGTCTTTGCTCTGCAATACAGTAAGAATGGACAAATTTTCTCTATCAAATAGTGGCTCTAGAACCTAAGTGACTTTTAAATCATTTGAAATTATGTTAAAACTTTGTTCTCCCATCTGTAATGAATGAATGGTATGTTGTCTGTATTGCTTCCTGTAAGAATTTAATTTTGGTGACACAGTAATTGTCCATATAGGCCATATTCCATGACAGAATAAAATGATAAAAAATGGATTTTAATGGGAAAAATACAAACTACTTGAACTCCTCCCATCACTATTCCAAAATGAATACAATATGGACACTTGTTATTTCCTTTAGGACTCTTTCCATTTAGAAATATCTTAGCTATAAACTATGTGAAAATTTGTAAAAGTGAAGTGATAGACTTAAAATTCTATATAATATTTATTCTGATTAAAATAATATTTAAATTAAGAAGCTGCTATTAGGTGTAAACATTTGAAAGAAATATGCAAGCCAAAATCAGAAAGTGCATGGTAATAGTTTTCCAGTTTCCCAAGTTTCCACAATGAGGTCATATGACTCTATTAAAAGCTCATGTACAGCAGGAAGACAATCTCTTAAGGAAGTGAAAAGGCCCACAACACACTTGATCACTGAACCACATGAGGCATGACGTAGACAAGACACTTGATGAAGGCCTGGATCCAACACGATGTGGGTGTCTATGACTCCACAGCTCATACTCAGCAGATATAGAAAAGAGTCCACAAAGAACATTCTAAACAGAGTGAAGAGGGAGAAGGCAATGTTAAAATGGCAGGCTAGTTTCTATTAAACCAATTAAACTAGACGATCCCTAAATCCTCCTTCTGAGATGGCCCTACCCCAGCTGTAGGCTGGAACACAAACCATTCCCAGGCTTTGCTGCTTTCAACTCTGGCTAGGAAGGCAGGAAAGACAACGACCTAGGTGATGTCTGCAGCTATCATGCAGCAGGATTCGAGAGCATTTGCTTCGCACTGCAGCAGCTTTTATGCCTGCTAATATCAGCCAGACACAGATGGCAAGTTTGCAAAGCATTGTTTGAACTCAGGAGAAGGCATGTGCCTCAAGCCAGAGAGTCAGAAAATGACAACACCGGTAAGATGGCACCAACGGTCACATTAAGTGTTGCACCAATCAAGAGGCAGATGCAGATAAACTTGATGACAGATATAGGTGCTTTGTCTCACACCATCAATCAATATCTGGTGGCTGCTTCTCATGCACCTCAGAAAGGTCTCTCTCTTTTAGCCTGATTTGATTCTCCACTATAGCTTCCAATTCTAATTTCCCATTAAAAAACAAAAACAAAAACCTTCAGTACAATGGACCCACCATGGAGGCAATGCCTAAAGTTTCCCCGTGAAAACTCCCATCAGCCACAGGCCAGTCTCAGCTGTAGAGAGGCTCAGGCTCCTGCTGAGCCTTTTGTATAAAGACTAGAGATGAAGGACCTCACCCCCCCATGGAACAGAGTTCAAGAAAAGATTCTTCCCTCTGGAGACAGGAAAGCTTAGGAGAAAGAACTCTCAAGGCCTGCACCTGGTTGGATAAGAAGAAACTCATTTAGAACAAACACAATATTAAAAGCTATTTTTTTCACCACAAAATTAATTGATTAACTTTTCCCTCTACAAATATATTACTGAAGGTTTCTCACTACACAAACTCTCCAAACAAAATTAATGGTTTTGTTTTGAAAATTAATTTAGATATTAAAAAATTATGTTTTCCACCAAGATCTCAGTTACTCAGATTAAATATTAACCAAAAGCTGTCTTCTGCTTAAATAGAATTTAGCCTTTGAAGTGTTTTTATTAATCTTTTCTGATGGAGGTGCTTGAAATTCCAAGAGAGTGGTACTGCCACCGTTCCCTGCATCACTTACTGTAATTTATTTTCAGAACATAATTCTATTTATAAATGAAAATCCTATTAAAAGAAGACAAGAAAAATTAGTCCTAGACTTTGCATTGGTAGAGTAGAAACAAAATGAGCAGCCTAACCTGAAGTGACATTTACAAATTACCTGTTAATTTAAACCGGGTTGAAGGATGACAGGGTTTAGTCAGACTGACAGAAAGTACCAAAGGAATGACAGTTGAGTCTGGAGTGGTCATAAAGCTCTCCCCGCTGCCACATTTATCTGTGGTCTTCTACTGTCCCAATGCTTCCTCCCCAAAGCTCCCTGCCTTGTCAATAAAAGATTTCTAAAAATATTTACATTTTTGGCAGGTGAGGGAGTAAGGGCGGCACACATGCAAGGGATTTACTCCTTTGTCTCAGGGGTTGAAATTATTTGTTAAAAAAAAATGTCTTCTGGCACTAGTCATGTGAGTGTCCAGCTGCCAACTACATAAAACCAAATAGCAATTGTTTTCTTCTAGGGTGTTTTCAGTGAAACATGAGGACCCTACAAGGCTGTGAACAGCACAACGCCTACATTTAGGTGCCTTGATCTTCCCTCTCTCTCATCCTGGTCTGCAGTGTAGTTGAACAAATGCTTCTTGTTTACTTAAAAAAAGAATTCTACAAGATTTGCAAATTGGAACATTCAAGAACATCTTCTAAGGAAAATGATGAGACAATAATCCTTTAAGAGAATGTCTTCGAGAGGAATTGAATAACTTTGGATGTACATTGCTTTAGTTCAATTTAAACCACTTCTAGCAGTAATAACTAGCTGAACATGGTTACGATATTAGTTATTTTGACCACCTAAATAGATTTAGTAATTAATCTTTTTCCAAAAGCTTCTTTTCTATCTTCAATTTACATGAGGAAACATGTTTCTCTCTGGTGAGGCATGCCCTTGGTAGTATTAATAAGAGGTATATTTCTTAAAATAAAAAGGACATACAAAACACAACACAAAATGTGTCCATTCACAATACACAACACATCATATACATACAGCATATATATATCCACATTGCAAAATTCATAAATACATATAGTGTCCTAGTATTTTGCCTTTTGTGACCTCTATTTCTGTTAAAAGGTAGGGTTTCTTTTTACCTTAAAAAAAGTTAATGTTTATTTTTTAATGGAAAAGTTTATATTTGTAATGTATTGACAATAAACACATCGAAGTAAAAAGGAAATGGATATAAATTTAAAATATAGTTAAATAAATGGAAATGTTTTGTTAAATTGACAATGAGGCATGCTGGCGTTTGATCTGCTTGCATCTGATCAGGGCCCCTGTGTTTTTCCTTCTTTCCTTGGGTTTCTCCATCTCAGAACTCAGCACACTTCAAAGAACTGTTGCACTCTTTCATCTTGTTGACCCATTCTCAAATTCTATTGACAGCACAAGGATAATTCCGCAGCACAAAAAAATAATTACTGTGAATTATTCACACCCCTGTCTCCAGAATCTCCACACATCTTTGAGCAGCTACCCCCACATTAGAGAATTACTAGGAACAGCCTAATTTCCCTGAGCAACGTCTCTTCATATCTATGATAAAGATGCTCAACAGAGTCAATGGGCCATTGCATTGTTTTATAAAAAGAAATGTCATTGTATAAAGTAACTTACCTTAAAGTTTTGATCCAATATTCCTGATTTTGAGTTATTTGTTATCTGGCAATAAGAAAAAACTTAACCCTCCCACATTTACTTAACCCAAACAACCTCATAAATAGCCAGTATTTCTCAATGAGTGTCTAGTTTTCCATTTTTTAATTAAGAAGGAAATTGCAGCCTTGGAGGTAGCAGTCTGTCACAATGCAGTTCCGCCTGTCCTCAAACTTACTGTTTAGCCCTGGCCAACCTCAGACTCATGATTCCCCCATCTTCTGTCTCCCACAGCTGGGGTCACAGTTCAATATCACCACACTTGATTTTAGTATCAACGCAGTTTTGAATTCATTTAAATGGAAAAGCTTGAAATCCAGGACTTGCTTAAAGATGGAGTATTTGACTGGCGGTTACCTTCTCTTATAGCTCTTCAGCCATGTTGAATGTGTGCCTGACCCATCTTACTTCTACTATCAAGTCATTGAAAGTTAGCAGAAAACCTAAAACATCCTTCAGAAAGGAATAAGCCAAAGAAAAATGTCAACTCTTCCTCCCTCTATCTCAAAAGCTTCTTCAAAAACCACTGAAAAATGAGAACCTCCTTTCAGTCCTATGACAAGAAACACTTTTTAGACTAAGTGTGACTTTTGAGTTTTTCTTCAGTCTGGGCTTGGAGATAAATTATAAATGATCTGTGTCTTAGGCTCCTCTGTCACTTTGCTGTCAAGAAGCGTATGCCGGTTTGGACAATCCCAGCTATTTCTACAAGATTTATGAAATGTTACTGTGCCCTAAGATTGATATCCATGTCCTTATTCAGTATATCAAGGGCATATGATAATGATAGCGATCAATGTTATTTTAACACTGCACAAAGGCCGGGGTGTCAAGGCCATCACTTCATTAGACAACAGGACTATTGATTATTAACTAGAGACTGGCTGAAATAGAAATGCCCATACAATCTCTCCACACCAAAAAAAAAAAAATTATCAGTAGGAGGGTAGATTATATAATCTGTCAACTGCTATGAAAAGCTTGCAAAAGAAGGCAGAGGAAGTAGGTAGGGCATTTCAAAAGCTACTTCTCAGCAAGCATCCCTCTGTGACATCCTTTGGCCCTCAGCTATCCCCACTCCTGCAACCCAAGTCATTTTAGACTTGCAACACCGCTCCAGTCTTGTTCCCAGGGTGCAAACGCTGATCAGAAACTGATAAGCATAGGAATGGACGTTAAGATTTGCGTGAGAGTGGGATAGAAGTAAACAGGGAAATAAACATAAAAGGCAACCGCTAAGGACTCCCAGTGTCCTAACTTCCCCTGCTATTGCCAATTCTATTTTCTTAAAGCAGATGTTTTCTAAATATCATTGGTCTAAAGAAAACCCCACATTGTTTTCCCTCCCCACCAAGATACACATTATTGTTTAGCTATCCCTAATCATTTTTACATGCAAATTTATCGGCCTTCCATTGTCTTTGCCCTGAGCTACAAGCTATGAAATTTGTACACTCCTTATGCAGGTGTTAAAGAGGTCCCTCTATCCTGCAGGTATATATTTGGACTCTAAAGCAATTTCCCCATCATGTCTGACTTAATTGGACCATGCTTCCTAATCAACATAATTTCCCCCTTGACCAGCCCTCTATGCACAGGCACTTAGAAAAAAAGAAGTGGGTTAAATGGAGGGCAGTGAGGGAAAAAAAAAGAAAAAGAAAGAAGGCAGCCAGCAGAGAACAGCAATTTGAGCTCTAGGAACTCATCCTAAGTAAAGCAAATGGCAAGAGGCATGTGGGAAACTGATTAGTGAGGACCAAAGCAGACATTTAGTGCCCAGAGGTAGAAAGTCCACTAATCTTTCCTGTTAAACCTGTCTTCATTTCCTTCTCAACTAACTTCACTATGAACCCAAATTCATCACCTGTCTTCAGCCTGAAACTGTTGCTGAAATCACAGAACTGGAGAGGACAGAGACTGGAATGCCATGGGAGTTCATCTTTCTTGAAATCCCAGCATCATGCTGAAGTGCTGACCCACTAGGGTCTAGGCCCCTTATAACTTCCAACACTTTGCTACTTTTGGAAACAACTTGTTACCGTAGTTCTGAGGCTACCATCCCTGAATTTGAGGAGCGATGTGAGATCCACCACAGTGAAGTCTTGAGCATGCAAAAGAAAATTCATGACCAATTGCCGGGCAGGGTGTGACTGGAGTGTTTGTGGTTATGGCACAACGTGCCTAGCCAAACAACTTATGATGCTTAGCTAATAGGGCAGAACACATTTTGATAAGTGAGTGGCCCTACAGAGGGAACTCTCAAGATAAAAACAATAGAGCTTGAATCATTTGAACAAAAATAGCAAAAAGTATTATAACACAAAATGTGGAATAAGTATATGATTTCATAATGCTATAAATAGATAAAGGAAAAATAATAATGAGAGAAATATCTTCCCCAGAAAAGCATTTAGAATAATTTATGGGGAAAGTCTCATCCAGGAGATGGCCCTTGGTACTCAACGCCAGTCTTCTCTTTATTTGAGGATGGGCTCCATTTAATGACTTGTTTTCAGAAAAGAACATATGAGGGCAGATAGAGAAATGAGAGGAGAAAGCTGGAGACCATTCATGGACTTGGAAATCAAGATTAAAGTCTTCAGGGATGAATCGCAGTGATAGTCTGTGGGCCCTAAAAGGCTGTAATGGGAAAGGTGTCCTCCCAAATGCACAAACCCTGATCTCATCAGGGCCAAAGTTGTAAAATCCCAAAGTGAGAAGATAATCTACAAAATAACCAACTAGTATTCTTCCAGGAAAAAAAAATCCAAGAAACCATTACTGTTGAGAACAATACCATGTTTCTATGCAGTGGCAATCCTGCATGGGAGGAAAACACTGGTGAAATCTGAATAAAGTTGGGAGTTTAAGCAGTAGTAAGGGATCAGTGCTCTGACAAATATACTACAGTGGTATAAAGTGTTAATACCAGAGGACACTCCATGAAAAAATATATTCAAGAACATTCTATATCCTCTTCAAAATTTCTGTAAATCAAAATAATCTCAATGGAAAAGGTTATATAAAATATACCAATATATCTTCATAATGACCACCCTAGAAATTATACATTGCAGAAAAAAGAGAAAAGTGAGACGACAGCATTTTGTCAAGAGAAAGAATAAAAGAGAAAAGGATAACTTGTCGGTGATTTTTCTCTCCAGCAACATGAATAGCCATAGCCCCTTCTAGCGCTGTAAAAGCTAGACAGGTGAGATGAAACATCCAGGTCAGTACCAGTTACATTATCCAGCTCCTATTATTCAAGTGTGTGTTGTTTACAGCAGGAACATCCTGTCATCCAGTTCTAGATGGCAATCAAATGCAATGGCAACTGCCTATAATATTTGAGAGCATCTATAGGACCCCACTGACAAACAAATGGAAAAGAAGTAATCCATACCCTGGCACTGAGCTTTCTACTTGATAGCCCATAGTGTCTGTGGGAGGCACTGTCGGTACCCCTAACCCTCTATTATAGGGCGACCCCACTTATACTCATTTTATATGTGTTTACTGTCTGAGTTAGGAAGCACCTAGAAGTAGTATGTCTCCACATGGTGTTTTCAAAGGTCTTTGGTGTTAATTCTCCCTCCCTATATTCCTTCTTCTACCCTGTCCTTCTAACTTTGACTTCATTTAACCTTTCCAAAAAATGTCTCCTTAATTTATCAATGGCTGCTTGGGTTCAGGTGTGCTTGTTTATCTCCACATTGAGATTCTTTATGACAGTTCTGTTTACTGAGACATTGTTTCTAACTTGCCCTCTGTGCTGTTTTATAAGCTCTCATCCTCCCCACAGACTACCTAGGAGAGGCTTCTCTGTAAGCCTTATGTGAGTTCTCACTATCTCTCCTTCCTTATGTTGTATGGCACATTTAATTATGCTGTATATTTGTGTTTTAATGTTATATTTATAAGTGTATATATGCCTAAAGGTTTTAGCAGGGGTTACAGTTTTGTAGTTTGAAAATAGTACATATTCAAAACATCAGTTTTTGAAAAACAAGAAAATTCCTTTAGCAGTTTTTCTCTTTTTACAAAACAACAGTAAAGTCAAATTTTTCCCTAGGCTACTTAATAATGCATTAGATCAATTTGAGGATTTTGGCTTTTTATATTTTTGCTTTAAGAAAAATAGCTTTTGGTACTTTTCTGGGTTTTCTTTTTCTTTCTCTTTTTCCTTCCCTCATATATGGTATATAGAGAGCTTTGTTCAACTCGGTCTTTCAAGTCCATGACTGTCTATTGAGTTCTTTATATTTTTCAAAGAATTTACCTTCTAGTGACAGTGTGGAACAAAGCAAATAGCTAGAAAAGAATACAATCAGTCTGAAAATAGATATAGGTTTAGTTGTGCTGTTGGGAGTTAGGAGAATAAAAGGAGAGACAGCAAAGGACATTTGAGTTTCATCTTCAAGAATACTTATGAGTTTAATAGAACAAGAAGGACACACCTAAACAGACAGACTATGGGAGTCCAGTCCAAGGAAGTAAATTCTAGAAGACCCAAGGTTCAAAAACCTCAAGAGGGTAAGGCAAAGAAAATGAAACAATATGTGGTTTTTGGTTATCTTCTGTTTTATTCAGATTTGCATGGCCGCTGCAAAACATCTGCATTGATCATTTTAAAGCAAGTAGGGGTTTGCTTTGGTTCACACTTTTGAATATTTGTTCTATAGTGTCAATTTATTGCTTGGGAGCTAATTGTTTGGGAGCTTGTGATGAGGTATTGGGGGCAGCTTACCTAATGGCATCTGGAATGTGGAAGAAAGTACTGACCACGGTACTGCTATCCCCTTCAAAAGCATCCTCTTAATGACCTATCAAGGTCTACGGGCAATCCAGAAGACACCTTCTCAGAAGCACAATGGATTGGGGATCATGGTTCCAATCCATGAGATTTTCGAGGTCATTAAAAGATCAGAGTAGGTGGGACGCAGGTGTGCAGGTAGCCCTTCCTTGCCTTATGGCTCTGAGAATCCATCTTACACCTGTCAGAATGGCCAAGATCAAAAACACTGATGACAACTTATGCTGGAGAGGATGTGGGTTAACGGGAATGTTCCTCCATTGATGCTGGGAGTGAAAACTGGTACAGCTGCTTTGGAAATCAGTATGCTGATTTCTCAGAAAATTGGGAAACAATCTACCTCAAGGCCCAGCAATACCACTGTTGGGTATATACCCAAATAATACTCAATCATACCACAAGGACATATGCTCAACTATGTTCATAACAGCATTGTTTGTCATAGCCAGAGCCTAGAAACAACCTAGATGCCCCTCAACCAAAGAATTGATAAAGAAAATGTGGTACATTTAAACAATGGAACATTACACAGCAGTAAAAAAATAATGACATCTTGAAATTTTCAGGCAAATGGATGGATCTAAAAAAACCATATTGAGTAAGGCAACCTAGACCCAGAAAGACAAAAATAATATGTATTCACTCTTTAAAAGGCTTTCAGGCATAAAGCAAAGAAAAACCAGCCTATAGGCCACAACGCTAGAGAAACTAGACAGCAAAGAGAACCCTAAGAGAGACAGATGTACATGGATCTACATAGGAAGTAGAAAAAGACAAAATCTCCTGAGTAAATTGGGAGTATGGGGTTCACAGGACAGGGTAGAAATGGAGAGGGGAAGAAGTGGGTGGATTGGAGAAAAATGTATAGCTCAATAAAAACAATTTAAAAAAAGTTCAAAGTAGGGACTGCAGAGATAACTTAGCAGTTAAAAGCTCTGAGTACCCTTCCAGAGGAGGCAGGCTTGATTCCCAGCTCCCACATGATGGCTAAAAATTACTTCTAATTCCAGTTCCAAGGGGATCCATAGTCCTCTTCCTGCTTCTGTGAGGGCTTCATGCACATGCTTTACTGACATATATGTAGGCAAACACCCACATGCACAAAATAAAAACAAATAGTTTTCTTTTTCTAAAAAATTAAAACTGACTGAATACATAAAAATATTAATTTTTTAAAAGTTCAAAATATAGCATCCTGGCATCATAAATGAAAGAGGATGAGGCTTTTACTTATAAAATTCATGCATCAGCATTATATTGGTGGTGCAGAGGTCACAACTAAGATCAGAATTAAGAAAAACTATTAAAACTGTGTGTCTATTTGGGGAGAATAGTTGTTGATTCACTAAACATAATGAATTCAGATTTATAAATACAGGCTGACTAATAGTAGCATCTATTGGTCAGAACCCAGGTGGAACAACACACGCTTCTCTGGACATTTTACCCTGGAGTGAATGCAACCTGTAAGATTTCAGATATGCGGGGAAACTGGTAGAGAAAGGTCAGGAAGCCCCAAAGTACTAAAGACATCAGGAGGTAGAAAAGGTAGAAGGAACTCTCTCTGGTTTCAGCTGTCTTCAGCATCTAAGTGTTGCTGAAAACTTGCTAGAAGAACTTTGTGTGTATCATTTGTCAGTGCTTAAACACCTTCCCAGTATTGTTCACAGCAGTACCAGCTTCTGAGTCTTCATTAGTAGACTCCAAACTAGAAGATTACTGCCAGAAATAATAAGAAATTTAGTTCTTCTGCTCTTAGCTCCTGCCATCTAGAAGTGACGGGACATGGCATTGGGTTGCCAAGAGTGATAATCTACAATATGGATCAAAGGTAGTAAAAATACAACTTAAATAGCATTTAAAATACAGCGGTAGTAAACTATGTAATTCTCAAATACATGGTAAAATGAAACAACAAAATAAAAGAGAGAGTTAGCTTCTAAGAAATTTTTAAGTCTAATTTCCCAAAGTTCCTCCAATTCAGTTGAACTAAAGAGCAGTGAGTCTTGACCTGGTCACTTATTGTGCCCTGACTCCAGTGCTAGTTGAAATACTCTCAGATATTAATAATTATGGGTCACTAGAGTTTTGAAGAAATTAGAGATGGAGAAAAACTTCATTTTTTCATAATTAAATGGTATTTAGGACATAAAGATTCAAGTGGGAATGATTATGAAGTTCTCTGTGATTATCACAGACAGAGAGAAAAGATCTGTGAAGTTGGGGGCTAGAGAGAGTACCCAGTGGTTAAGAGCACTGACTGCTCTTTTTTTTTTCCTTTTTATTTATTTTTTATTCTTTTTTAATTAAAATTTCCACCTGCTCCCCGTTTCCCATTTCCCTCCCCTCCTCCCAAATATTGCCCCCTCCCCCCACTCCCCTCCCCCTATCCCCACTCCTCTTCTCCTCCCCCCACACCATTCCCCCTCCCTCTCGATACTGAAGAGCAGTCCAAATTCTCTGCCCTGCGGGAAGACGAAGGTCTTCTATCTAAGTCCAGGAAGGTGAGCGTCTAAACAGGCTAAGCTCCCACAAAGCCAGTTCATGTATTAGGATCGAAACCTAGTGCCATTGTCCTTGGCTTCTCATCTGCCTTCATTGTCCGCCATGCTCAGAGAGTCCAGAATCAACCCATGCTTATTCAGTCCCAGACCAGCTGGCCTTGGTGGGCTCCCAATAAATCAGTTCCACTGTCACAGTGGGTGGGTGGGAGAGGGAACCTGAAATGACCCTATCCTATACTGATGAATATCTTGCATATCACCTTAGAACCTTCATCTGGCGATGGATTGAGGTAGAGACAGAGTCTCAATTTGGAGCAACGGTCTGAGCTCTTAAGGTCCAAATGAGGAGCAGAAGGAGGGAGAACATGAGTAAGGACATCAGGACCACGAGGGATGCACCCACTGACTGCTCTTGAAGAGGACTCAGGTTCAATTTCTAGCCATCAATAATTCCAGCTTCAGGAGATACAACACCCTATTCTGGCCTCCATGGGCAATGCACATGCACGATGGTACACACACATAATGCAGAAAAAGCAATCATAACTACAAAGTAAAAGTTAATTTAATAAAAATATTGTACTTCCAAACAAACACCACACACTCACCATGCTTCTGGTTGCTCTTAGGATAAAATGCAGACTCGGAAAGTAGACCAGTCGCTGCAAGTGAGCTGAGTCCAGAACACCCATCCCCTCAGCGGTGTACTCCAGTTCCTCTGTCCATCTCTCAGCCCTTTGATTACAGGTCTTTTCTCACTGCCGGAAAAGTCTTTGTCTCCATCCTGTCTTCTCTCTCCTCCGAGGTTACCTGGACCAGCTCTTCTTTTCTTCTTTAGTTAGTTTTGTTTCAATATATATATATATATATTTTTTTTTTCCAGAAGCTACTTTCCGGGTCACCTTATACACATTAAGGTCTCTGTCTTCAGGTTCCTATTTCTGTGATGAAACATCATGACTAAAGGCAGCCTGTGAGGGAGTGCGTTTATCTGACTTACGTTTCTGCATTGCTACTCATGATTAAAGGAAGTCAGGACAGGAATCCAAACAGGGCAGGAAACTGAAGGCAGGAACTGATGCATGGAGAAATGTTGCCTATTAGTTTGCTCTCCATGGCTTTCTCAGCCTGCTTTCTTAGAGAACTCAGGACCACAAGCCCAGAAGTGGCTCCACCCACAATGGGTTGGGCCCTCCCCCATAAATTACTAGTTAAGAAAATTCCCTACAGGCTTGCCTGAAGCCAGATCTTCTGGAGGCATTTTCACAGCTGAAATTTCCTCTCCTTTGAGGACTCTAGCTTGTATCAAGTTGACATAAAAACTACCTAACATATCTCTCATGGTTCTCACTAATTTTGATCTATATGACTTCTACACAGAATTTACCCAGTAGGACCACTGAGCAATTGGCATAATTTCTTGCTTAATCTTTGTTGAAGTTCTGTCTTTTTCAATAAATTGAGCAAAGGTCATGACCTATGGTGGTCTGATTTAGAATTATGTGTTTGGATGAATAGAACAGAATATGCCATAACAGACATCTTATGACAGTTTATTAGCAAACAAAGAAAAATGGAAGGCAGGAAGGAAGGAAGAAGGAAGAGAGGGAATAAACTATAATACCATGCCACCACTATATTATAAAATAACTACTTTCATGTAAACCAACCCTTCTGAAGTTATTTTCTTAAAATTTTCCCTAAACTATGAAGACTCTAGAATCTCTGACTGTCTTCAATGTGTTAACTCGGAATATGTTAATTCCTTTTTTTAGGCTGATAGAGATTGTACAGTCTCTGGATGAGATTCATGAAGTACAGATCATTGCCTGGGAAATGGGTCTTGTATTGGGAGAGAATGGCAAATTTCAACAACATAAAATCAGGAGGTCACACCCACGGCCTCTGCTACCAGACATGCCCTGGGGGGTCTGGCAGTTCATCCAGGACCAAAAAAAGACTTTTCAGCAGCTGGAGATTTGTCTCATGTAACTTCTGGTCTGCGGCAGCTGCATCTTCAACGTGGCAGGTAATCCAAACTGGATGAAATTAGCAGGAAAATGTGCTCATTTCCATGTTGTCACCCAAAATAGTTTATAAGATGGGGAATGGAGGAACAACCAGATGCGAAATGACTGTGGGTAAAGTCAAAATAAGTTAGGCTTTTCCTTTCTAAGGCTGTCGGTGATAGGTGATTGTCAGATATTCCTGCTTCTCACGTGTAATCAGAATCAGAGATCCCAGTGCAAAATCCAGCAAGCAGGGACAGCATTTTGTTTTCTAACGCTCCCTGAGGACCCTATAGCCCTTAAAGCAATGAACAGATTACAATGATGGCCTGTTTAGAAGAAAATGATGCCTGGTTTTAACAGCCTAATCCCAAAATGTTTCAGGTCACAAAGAAAAAAACAAAAAACAAAAACAACAACAACAACAACAAAAAAAAAACAACCACCTCAGCGTGGGTATTCTAGCAAGGATCTGAAAATTAGCTTTTTGTTACCAGTTGAAACTTCACACTTACAAGGAAAGCCAGAAAATCAAAACAGCTTTTCTCTTACTTTTCTCAAGTAAAATGAACAAACACAATTAGAGACATGACAATTTTTCACCTTCCGATGCTGAACAGCATCATTGGGCAGTTGAGCTTACACAGCAAATGACTGACACACCAAACGACAGAGGGTCACATTCAAATTTCAGAATTAGTTGATGGAGATGCTACCCCTACCCGCTACACACACACAGCTCCCGCAACAGTGTACTGGATAGAGACATAGAGGTGAGTAGTCAGGCTCTGAACATTTGCTGCCTACAGTCTGTTTCCTTGGGTTTGCTGATGACCAGCAGTGCAACTGATCAGGCCACTGACCTGATGCTATAACATAGATTTCTTATACATACAAGAGAATAACAATATTATTTTTCCCAATGATTACTGTTAGCAATGAACAAACTTCTAAACATAAAGCTGTTGTTAGCATGATTGCCTAGACCATAGCAAACTATTGACAAGTGATACAGTGATAATGACGAGTCCTTTTCAAGATGTCCAGAAACCTGGCCCCTTCTCCCAAGATGAGTCATTAATCTATAGTAGAGTATCTTTTCACATCTCCATTGTGGCGATTTGAATACAAATGCCCTCCATAAGATCATATATTTGAATGCTTGGTCCCCCATTGGTGGAATGTTTGTCAAGCATTAGGAGGTGTGGCCTTGTTGGAAGAGGTGTGTCACTGGGGTTGAACTTTGAGGTTTCGAAAGTTCATGCCAGTCTCAGTTAATTTTTTCTTTTTGCCTTGTACTCGCAGACGAGAATGTAAAGTTCACAGCTACTGCTTGAGAACCATGCCTGTTGGTCTGTTGCCGTGCTTCCTGACATGGTTCTAGACTCTAAGCCTCTAGAATCGTGAGCTCCAGTTAAATACTTTCTTCTATAAATTACCTTTGTCCTGGTGTTTTATTAGAAGAATTGAAAGGTAGCTAAGACTTCCATTCAGTGCCAAGTGCCATATACTTTCATGACTATGACCTAAACAGTAAGTCCGTTTAGAATTTGAGTCACGTGCCCATGCTCATTTAAGGCACCCTTCAATGAAGACATTGTTCCGTAAGCAGTTTCCTAAATGAAGAAATTTAGAAAAGCAGTATTCATTTTTTTCTTTAACCCGGTGATTCCTAGTGCTCTTTATATATGAGAGAAAAGACCTTTCCGACAACTCAACAAAATCCTTGTGAGGCAGTTAGAAAGACCATATACTCAGTAGATAATTTCACACTTGTAGTTAATGGTGGTTAATGGGTTATTTAATAAAAAAAGAGAAAATATGAAGTTGGGGGATATACAGGTACGGTGGATCTGAAAAATGTAGGGGGAAGAGTTGTGGATGAATATGATTAAACTATACTATATGACATTTTCAAACACACACACCTACACACACCACACACAAACACACATACACACACACATCCCAGTTGTAATGGCAGCTGATTATACATTCTCTTTGGCCTTGTTCCTCATCATTTCTTCCATCTATTTCCTCTGAGTCTGATTCTTCAAAGCTCTTATGTTCATTATTTCCTATCATCAATCCTCCTCACCTTCGGGTACGTACTCATGTTCATTTTCCTTTCCTTCAGTCCTGTCACGGATGGCACTCCCTCTGGCCATTCTCCTT
Organism: Chionomys nivalis; assembly: GCF_950005125.1. Lineage (NCBI taxonomy): Eukaryota > Metazoa > Chordata > Mammalia > Rodentia > Cricetidae > Chionomys > Chionomys nivalis. The sequence continues at coordinate 51,114,267 of NC_080103.1, read as the reverse complement.
ATTTTCCTTTCCTAACTCATACTTCACTATACCCCTTTAAAACACACCTTCTTGTTTATGCCCGTTGCTTGCTTCTACCTATTAGAATAAAAATTGAAGGTGGAGAACTTGTTCCTGGCTGCACTTTCCGAATCTAGCATAAAGCTTGCCTTGGTGTGAGTGCCTCATAAATATGTGCGGAATGACTGCATCTGATGGGTGTTTCCCACATGTCGGATATAGTTACAAAAATTGAAGGCACTTTTCCTCTCACCTCTCATTTGTCTGTGAGCAGATGCTATTGGAACTAGAATCCACATTCTCAAATGAGGACAACAAAGTGGTGGGAAGTTTAATGCAACTTCTCGCTTACATAAGCAGTTCTAGAAGTTATTTCTAGATCCAGGGACCAAATACATAGCAACGAAAGTCCTGAGCAAAGACATTCCCATCATACAACTACATCTGAAGAAAAAAATTAACCTGAAGGAATGGTCGACACCCAGTACGAGGTATCATAGTGTTTGAATGGGGAAGATAAAACCAAGAATTTAAATCTCAACCTTTGGCTAACTAACTGATATTGATCCTCCCAAATAAAATGTGAACCACCTCGAGTTGTGATATGTCAAAGCTGGGATTCAGGAAGGAGCCAAAGAAGTGACAATGAACATGGCAAAATTAACACTAAGTGGTACATAAAAGAGAGCCTATCACTAAGCTGGATGCTGCGGGTGCCACTTTCAAGCCAGAAAAGAACTACTGGGCAGATCTGAGGAGGTAGAGCAAAGGCGGATAAAACCTCGCATCAGCAGGGTCAGGAAGGGCTGAGCAAATGCAGCAAAGAGGAACACACTCCTGGAGGAAATGTTTTGATTCTCAGAAAATACAACTTAAGGACCATCTGGAAATTCTCATAGTTAAATGAACGTGGGTAAATACAAATGCTTTATTTCATATTTTATAAAATGTGATTGGTTTACAAAGAGGATATAAACACTAAGAGTGGGCTCTTGCTTGCATTTTAAAGTGGTTAATATCACAAGGATGCATCAAGAAGTATCACAAAAAACCTGGAATTTTAATAATTTGGAGAGAGATTTTGAAGCACAAAGGCAGGGGGAGGGATTAGATTCTTGATATCCAGTTCTCATCACACCAGGAATCTCATATTAATGTTTGTTAGGAAAAGGAATCCATCCTAATTCCTGCTGCCTTAATGTTGAACAGAAATGTCAATATGTTTTATTCAACCTTTTAGTTTTCCTCATAGGGTAAAATCTGCCTCAGGAATCTCAGGCTATGACAACCTTCAAATGTTAAGAAAAATATATTTATCTTTTATAATAATTTTATAATTGCTAACTTGAATCACAATTCATAATACACCCTTACATATAGCATTTTGTGTATGTGGAAATATTTATATAAAAATACATTGGAAGTCTTTAAAAGTATTTTTCAAAAGGTTAAGGAAGTAAAATGCCATTTAAAAAATAATGTGTGAATTATTTTTTTATGCTGCACCAGAGGACTTTGAAGCAGATTCCTTTCCATCTCTATCCATCTACTCTGCACACAGTCGGGATGCACATGATGAGAAGACATGACAAAACCACAGAGACTGGACAACGATGAATAGAAATAATTTGATTAGAGGATGTAACCTTTGAAGCCAAAGAAAGCTTTAGAGGATCCTCAAAGATGAACTCGATGCTTGAGGGGAGAAGGAGGAGAAATTTGATTAAAAAAAATTCATTAAAGTTTTATAATTCAGAAAGCTGTTCTTGAACAGATCAGAAAATGGGGATCACTCTCTCTGCTACTCTCTATGGCCATACCTAGGTTTGCATGTAAACACACACACACACACACACACACACATACTTACACATACACACCTCTAAATGGAATTTGTCACTATAGAATATTTAAAATCCAGACTTGCTGCATTTAAAATGTATGGAATTTATTTTTAAACCAGCCATATCTGAATTCAATGCCTTATATTTTGAGTTTTAATTCCAATCATGCTAATTTTAAGTCACAAACATATATCTGCCGGTAATGAAGGTTGTTTAATTAGGTCCAGATAAAATAGCTCCAATTCTGTTTCTGATCCACCTGTCAAAGCAAATCAGTCTTTTACATGGCTAAAAAAAAAACAAATTAGACTAGCTGATGACTTTTTGAATATTCAAGTAGACGCACCGAGGATAAATCCAAACTGAACTGTGACTGAACAAAAGCCTAAAACGTGACCTAGAGATGAAGAGATCTTGTTCTGCCAAAAGCAGATTTGCAAGCCGAGTGTTCCCATTATTCTGAAGTCAAGGATAGGGTGCTAAAAGGGATGAGAGATGACTAAAATGAAACAGCATATCCCTACAAGAAGTAAAATCCCCTTGGTTTAAGGCAATGCAGTTCACCATCCTGACAAAATAAACACAGACATTGAGAAAGACGGTGATTGAGAGGGCTGTTAAGTATTTTCTTGGCCAAGGAAATTCCAAAAGAAGAGATCTCCTCACCATAGCCTCTATAGCCACCAGAGAAGTTAGTTCCAAGGATTACTAAAGGTGGAAGAACAACACCCCTTTTACAAGCTCATACAAATGACTTCTGAATATTTTTGCCTATGAACCTAGTTTAATTATGTAAAAGCAAGGCAGATGTCAGTGCAGATCCAAATAAAACAAAAAGTAAAGGTGTTTGAAGTCGGCATCATGGCCAGGTGAGCTAAGATGCTTTAAACAAGAAGATACAGAAGGGAAGAGAGAAGTCCCCTGAATCCTGGGGATGTTATTGGGAGTTGCCTTGCTCTAAGATAGATGAAGGGTATAGCTACCACCTGAGTTAAGAGTGAGCTAGTCTGCCAGGTTGTCAGACGGTCCTGGTACAGTCATATGGCTCCTTTCCTAGTTGTTCATCATTACATTCATAGGAGTATCCTCTATTCAGAGAAGAGATTCATGTTCAAATCTGTCATTTTTGAGTTCTTTAAACAAAGCCATTGCTGCACAACCTCTTTCCTCAGGGAGCTACAAATAAACATTTACCCTTTCCTTTCAGAGCACCAACAACATCCAGAATATGATTTTATTGAGGCACACCTTGAGGAACTAATGAGTTTATTGAGCTTACATACAGAGTATGGATGAGGGATTGACTACTTACAGAAGCATGGTTGATCCCAAAATAGCCATAGTGGACAGCCACACCACCATGAATGAAGACTTCCACATAGATAGAGTTCCACTTCAGTTAACCTTGCCTGTATACTTGATCATGTCTCATCTCTTGAGGAAACATCAGGGATTATCAAATCTGATACTGTGGGATGCTTGTTCTTATAATTAACTATAGCTATTCTAATGAAGAGGATGGTGGTTATGATCAGGAATAACAGTCTGCAAAAGGCATATAGTAATAATTAATGACAATAATAGTGTAAACATTTCATAGGAGATTACAGATAGATAGATAATAGATGGATGGATGGTAGATAGATAACTGGATAGATAGATAGATAGATAGATAGATAGATAGATAGATAGATAGATAGATAGATAAATGGGTAGATAGATAGATAGATAGATAGATAGATAGATAGATAGATAGACAGATAGCTAGCTTGTAGATGTATGAGCTGCTGAGATATTTCAATGAGGGGAAATTTAAAAAGGAAATAATGAAACAATTGAATATCTATTTTAAATAAACTATCTCAATCGTTCCTTAACCCTATATTATGATTGAAATTCAAAGTTCCCTCCCAAGGAGAATATATTAGAGAATTGAAGAATTAATTCTCTATGTATCAGTGTTTAGAGCCGTTTTCTAGAGGAGACTTGGTTTGCTTTTAATAGTGGTGCCTACTTATTTTGAGAATATGGTTCATTGGCGTATACCTTTGGAGGTCTATCTCATTCCAGCATTGTTCTCTCTCTCTCTCTCTCTCTCTCTCTCTCTCTCTCTCTCTCTCTCTCTCTCCCTCTCTCCTCCCTCCCTCCCTCCCTCCCTCCCTCCCTCCTGTGCTTCCATGAAGTAAGTAGCATAGTCCCTTCTTGAACACTTTCTTTGATATGAATCTCATAATCCTCTCAGGCAAAAAATGATGCAGATAGCTGGTCACAGACTGAACCATGAGCACAAATAACAAATCACAAATTCTTTTTAGGATGATTTTTTCAGGTATTATTGTCTCAGTGAGAGAAAGTTTACCAGCACACCGCATTGACAAATTAACTCAAAAAGAATAATAAATATAAATGAAAGAATGTGAACTTATAAATAATAGACAAAGGCAGATTAAAGTTTTCATAATCTCCGGGAAGCCAAAGACTCCTCAGATTACGACACTAATGTATATCCCAAATGATTATACAATGACCTTCAATTAAATTAATTTTACTATTAAAGGTGTTATTAAGAAAAAAATCCACAGAACTTAGTTAAATCCCCCCCACACACACACATTTACTGTAAGTCACAAAATAAAACTCAGTTCCTAAAATGGGAAGACATTTGGAAAAATTATTTCCCAAAATATGATAGACAAATAGCTCATAAGCATATATAACAAAGTATGTCATTAAGTTACTATGGTTTTGTCCTCATTTTTATCATACAAGCTAAAACTGACAGAGTAGAATTACATACACTAGAGTGGATTAAAATTGAAAAGACTAAGAATGTCAAGTCTTGGCAGGGATATAAAGTAGCTACTGTTCTCATACATTTCTATCACACAGGGACAAAATATCTACAGAAAACAAGTTCCTTTAAGTTAACAATATACTTTCTTGGGGAGGACCCAGCATACCAACCCAGTTCCACTTTAACTCTGACCCCAGCTATTCTTGGAAATCACTCCAATCCCACTCTAGAAACAAAGGCCATAGATAGGGCTCAGTAGGTATGGAAGCTTGCTGCCAAGCCTGAGGACCTGAGTTTGAGTCCAAGAACTGATATGGTAGAAGGAGGTGGATTCTCTCACTAGTAGTACTCTGACCTCCACGTGTGTGCTGTGGCAGACACACGTACACATATATACACACAGACAGACACATAGACAGACAGACAGACAGACAGACAGACAGAAGGATAGATAGATAAAATAATCCTAAACCAAGTGTTCATCAGTGGAAGGTGGCCAGGAAGGAACAGAAGACAACATGCTAAAGAAACAGAAACATTTCTATACCTTAACTTTGTGGACAGCTTTTGAAGATGAAAGGACCAGAAAGAGGGTAAATGGAAATGACTTGGCAGTTGAAAGTCCCTGTCCTAGAATTGATGCCCTCAAAATGATTTGCCACATGCTCTTTGGGTGGTTCCTATGTGTTACCAAGTCTACGGGTAACTGGGTAAGAGAAGCATCAGAAAACACTTAAAGAAAGTGTAAAATGACTCCTTGGTTAAAACTAAGGTTCTTTTGAGCTTTTTTTTTGACATGTCTGATAAAAATACAAAAAAAATAATAACAATGAGCTTGTACTAATTCTGCTCATTTGGGAGCTGGGCTTTCTATGATGGGACATCAGGAAGATATTTTCTATCGATTAATGGCCTGAGAATAAACTCTCTCCTAGGTAGATATTACATTCCATGGGCCCTAAACTTCCCATATTGCTTATTTGGTTTCCTAGAAGCCCTGACTCAAGATTAAATAAACATTTTATAGAGATGTACTTAAAAGATATAGTTTTGGGGAGAGGAGAGGCAGGGAGGGGAGCAGAGAAAAATGTAGAGCTCAATAAAAATCAATAAAAAAGATATAGTTTTGAGTGAAAATAAGTAAATTTTATATGCTGGATGGTGATTAGTTAATGTGTGAGTGCCCTGTAAACTGTAATAGTGCTGTCATTTTAAACATGGAACACAGTCCCCAGCCCAGATTTGCAATCCAGATGTATGCACCTGAGTAGAGTCACCTAAATATGGAAGCAGATCACTCATCCTCCTTGGGGTTTTCACATGAAAGAAAAATGCAAACTGTGGCTACCAGCTCTGGGTTTACCAGAATGACTCCAATTTTAAAATCCTGACTTTTCACAATAAGAAATCAACTATTTGGACTGAGATACAACACTGCCCCCTTACCACACTGACATGCTGTAACACTCTTCCCTTGTGTGACAACCTCTAGAAATGTGGTCTGTGAAAGGTAATTAAGTTAAGATGGCGATCCTTCATGAATGAGTTTAGTACCCTAGATCTCTGTCTCTCTGTCTCTCTGTCTCTCTCTCTCTCTTTCTCTCTCTCTGCCTCTCTCTTTCTCTCTCTCTGTGTGTGTGCATGTGTGTGTCTGTTTTTCTTTCTCTCCCTCTTTCCTCCCTTTCCCCTTCTCTCTTTCCCTCTTTTCTAAGTCCCCATCTTCCTAACTTCTTCCTCTTCCTCCCTCTCTCCCTCTGCACAGTAGGAAAAATGACTGTCAGGAAGAGGGTCATCCCTAGAGCTCCACTCCTTGGGTTTCCCGGCCTCTAAAAATGTGAGAAACAAGTTTCTATTGTTTGACCTCCCTGTCTATTACATGTTAAAGTAACCCAATCTAGCATGCATTTTATACTCTAGTTAAAATATATATCCTTGTTCGTTAAAATATAATAAACACTTTATAAACCAAAATCAAAGCCCTCCTATTCATGGAGATTGCAATCCAGTTAGGGATGTAGAGAAAGTATATACACCAAAGAAACAATATGAGGAAATTCATTAAAGTGCTAACATATAAAACTAACTATCAGTAGTATGTGCCCACAGTTAGCTATGCTGCTCCATTGTCTTTATGATAGAATTCTCAGAAGGTTTATTAAGAACTACCTAGTCTGGATGAGGAAGTACAAAGGTCTGTTTAACATCTCTATACCACAGTCATCTCTTTATAAAACAAATATAATGGTATCCATTTCACAAAGATGTCAAGAGACTAAATATAGATACTTAGGACAATGCCAAGCACATGAGTACTGTGCCACGGGCAGTCAACCACAGTGAGAGACCCCCACCTCCCATGACCACTTTGTCTTAAGTGGGATTTGATTTTCCAACATAGGGACATGAAGGCTTGTTTATCGTTCTTTGCATATTTTTATGTTTCTCCCTGCGGAATGTATAAGTATAGGAATCATTGGCTACTCAAGTCCACAGGATGAACAATAGCTGTGCAGGCCCATCCCCCTAGGACCAGTATGGATGAAGGAGAAGCAGCAAGACTACCAAGTCACAAGCAAGTAATTCCACCCCGGGTCTGTCTCTAAAGCTTTCTTTGCAACTCAGTTTTCTGCAATGAAGGTGCTGTATAAGCAGAAAGAAAATATTATTAGTATTAATAAAAATATTTCAGCCATGCTGCTTCTTGCATCATATGTAATTCATTAGCAACAGTTCATAGGCAAGGCAAAAAATTCATGTCAAATAATGTTTTATGGGTCTTTAGAACATTAGCCACCCGGGTGTCTCCACATCATGATAAGACCTCCCCAGGAGGAGGGACAGGCCGAGAAGGCTTTCTGAAGCCCTTTCTTTCCCAGACTCACTCAGGAAAACGGAAGTTTCTCCTTCTTATTCGGCAGCCCCACGGGGCAGGAAGCTTAGGTGCCTCTGCAAAGGTGCGTGTTGCATTGTTCATGAAAATAGGATTTATAATGATGCTAACTCAAAAGAAGAAGTTAAATATAGAGGTTAATGAAAGGTTTCAGTCATGATTACAGTGCCATGATCAATCAAAGGCCAGAGAAGTGGCTGGTTTACAATGGAAATACCCCAACAATTGTTATTTATCACCACTGCACATTGCGGCAGTGGGCTACAATTAATCGTATAAATCACCCCGATGAACTAAATTCTGAAGTTCCCTTTCTGCCAAATAAGATGCCCGTGTTATTGTTAAAACTGATGAAAAGACATTTTCTGATATTCTGATTTAAAAAAAAAACCCTCTTATTTAAAAAGATCTTTTATTCAGAGATTATAGGGAAAGCTCTAGGCAGGAAACTTTAGTGATTATTTCAAAACTCATTAGGTTTCAAGGATGGATATATATCTCTCATTCAGATATATAATAGCATTTCCACAAAGGCTTATGAAAGGGTGAATTAATTGGACCTGTGCTTGGTAGCCACTCACTCATTCATTCATTCACCCATTTATTAAACCAGTACTTAGTGCATGTCTATGAGTGCTAGACAACCAGTCAGACTCCAGAGCACAGCACTCATGATCTCTAGCCTCCTGTATTACATAGACTGGCAAGAAAGACAATACTAACCAGAAATGTGGAGAATGCAAAAACAAGGTATCACAGAAACATAGAGTTGGAATTGCCAGATGGAAAACGGACATTTCAACTAAAACCTGAAGTGAGCAGGAGGTAGAATTGGGCCAGTCACAGTGGGAAATACTCAGGCAGAGAAAATAGCCTGTACAATTTATCACAGTTGTATTGTGGAGCCCAGACTATCGTAGGCACACACTAAACATTTATGCAATAGATGGATGCTGATTGTTCTGTTCCTGGAGGTTCTTGTCCTCTCAGAAATGAAGCCATTCTCTAGCAATTGATGGTCCCCTTGGACAAGGCTCACAGCACCTCCTTCGCCTACTGATGTTCCTGCACAGAGAAAACAAAGATGAAAGTTCCAGGTTAGAAGTCAAAGGGAAGTGACACAGAAGAACAACCAAAAATCCAGGTGCAGAAGAAAGAGCCAAGCGTCCACAACACGAGGTGTGGGATTGTTGGGGCATTATGGTTTGCTTTTCCTGTTAGGGAGCTGTGCTGCCTCCCTCTTACAGCAGCATGCAGTAGGTTGCTCCACACCCTGTAGAACCCAACAGCCAAGGACAGGGAGTGAGCACTGACATCAGTCCAGACTCCAGTTCCAACTTAAATGCTCTAGTGTGGAGCTCTCTCCTCAGAGAGATGGCATCTCTTCATGTCCTGTCCTTCCACAGAGGCTGCTTCTTATTACTTCCCTTTAGGCACCACGTAAGCCAACTTTCTCTCTCTCTCTCTCTCTCTCTCTCTCTCTCTCTCTCTCTCTCTCTCTTTCTTTTGTCCCTGGAATGAGATATGCAGAAATACTAGTTTCATATTTACACTAAAGTGTTCACTCAAAAGAATGAAAACAGTCTACACCAAATGGCATCACTGCAGAGGGAAAGGTCACAGCTGTTCTGGGGATGGAGATGATGTGACCAGAACCAAGGATTCTGTGGTCCTTTGCAAGGTGGCAGTCTCTTCTTCTATAATGGCCCCGGGGTGGATGCCATTGTGAAACTTTCTTCCTCTGTAGCTCAGTCCTCTAACCTTGACACTTGAAGACTACAGACATGGCCAGAGTTCAGGTCAGGCGCATGCGTTCCTCAACCAAACAACTTGCGACTGAGTTGAGGCATTTTAAGTTAAAGCCCTAATCTTAAGTTTAGGCTTTGCACACGAAACAGAAGTTTGAGGATTTTGTCACTGCCTTTAGTGGAATTTACGTAGAAAGAATGTGGAAATGGATGTTGTTTTCTCCTATGAAAATACAATAAAAAATGTCTAAATGCACAACAATGTGTGAATTTAGTGAAAATACACTTCAATGTGTGCAAATATAACACCAAGAAAATGCTTGTCAAAATAGGTTGATCATTCATTCAATATATTATTGCAATAGAACTTCAAGGTAATCTTGTGCATTTGGGCAATGCTCAGACTTTTGTGTGCATGCTGTGTGAAAATTAAATAGATCCTAGTGAAAAACAGTGATTTCCCTAAAATCGTGTACAACCCAGAGTGTAAATCAGGCCGTTTCAATCAGAGCTGTGTTCTCTTTACATAAAGCCACAAACTAGAAAACAAAGGAAGGAAGGAAAAGAACGGTTAAAAGCTGTGTGTTTCTCATGCTTATGAACTTGTGAGACCATGGGGACGCTGTGGCAATTCCAGGCAGGACTATTTTAGCTACATTATTACAAATATCCAACAGAAGGGAAATGTGGAGGATAAGAGGTGCCGACAACATGTGGTAGTTAATTGAACATATAATCAGGACTGCAACACTGTGGCGGCTCTGGATTATATCAACAGGCATAATGATGTTTCTAAAATTATGCACCTACAATTATCCCTTAAAGGTAGGTGATAAATGAATTAACTAAGTACCGGAGGTACAAACCTTCAATATTTAGAAACCGACTGTTGTGGAGCATACAAAAGCAGCGTCAGGGCGAGAAATAACCATTCTTCATGATTTTTGGCTTCTTAAGCCTTGAAGGAGTTTTAGGAAGCAGTTGTACAATTGTTTCATGCAGTTGCAATACTCTGAGAAGAAGGAAATGAAGAATTTGTGAATTTTCTCTGACAAAAGGGGAGGCACAATATCATACAGAGATGTTTCAAAAGCACCAAAACAAACACGATTTCCCTAAGCAATGGCCTGTAAATGTTCATTTCTTCAGTTGAAAGGAGGTCATTTATCTACCATTACCTACCATGGTATTTCAGTATAAGGACGTTGAGGAAAACGGCTAACCAAGCTTCAACAAATGGTGATTCCAAATGTGGACAGAAGACAGATCTGACAAAGTGAGGAGAGATCAAAGAGCAGGTGCCATAAGCATCACTAATTGACTCTTCGTGTGCTTGGAAGACCAAAGGTGCAAGCTCGTCCTTGGCGTAGAGGAGCTAGCATGGAAGTTCACGCCTGACTCTTGTCTCACATCCTGGGTTCTCTCTAGAAAAGCACACAGGTCCAGTTTTCAACCTCTGTTGAGTTTGTTTCCCCAACTTCAAAACACGAATGAAAACTGCTCCAAACATCGTTTTCTTGTTGTAAAACAAAACAGTAAAATTTAATGTTGAGTTTGGTGCATGGCATAGCGTGGCTGCCCAGGGAATAGACACCATCACTGTGGTTATTACTGGGCCTCCGGCAATCATGATGTATGTGTGCTTTACACAGCTAGAAAAGCTTCAACTTTCTAACAACACCAGATGAATCTCCAAATCCTGTTTTGGATGTGAAATGCCCCCCAGTGATTCATGAATTTGAAAACTTGGTCCCCATCTGGTAGCACTGTCTAAGAAGCCAGAAGAACCTTTAGGGGGTGGGTTCTAGCCTAAGGAAGTGTATCCTTGTGAAGGCAGGCCATGGGGTTTATAGCCTGCTTCCCATTTTTCTTTCCTCACTTTGCTTTTATTCTGCCAAGATATAAGAAGGAGAGGCAACCCAGCAGGATATTCCTGTCACCATGTGTCTTAGTTCGAGTTTCTATTGCTAGGAAGAGACACCATGACCTCAGCAATTCTCATAAAGAAAAACATTTCATAACTGTGGACAGTTTACTGTTTCAAAGGTTTAGGCCATCATCTTCATGGCAATGTGTAAGCAGACATGGTGCTAGAGATGTAGCTGAGAGTTCTACATCTTGATCCTCAGGCAGCAGAATCAACTGTGTTTCACACTTAGTGTAACTTGGAGCATAGAAGACCTCAAAACCTGCCTCCCACAGTGACACACTTCCTCCAACAGGGCCACACCTACTCCAGCAAGGCAGCACTTCCTAATAACGCCACTCCCTAGTGAGGGGCATTGATGTGGGATTCCTTTCTGTATGCTGTGAATACAATTGGTGAATAAAGAAACTGCTTTGAGCCTATAGCAGAGTAAGGCAGAACAGAGGTAGGCAGAGAAAACTAAAGTGAATGCTGGGAGGAAGAAGGCAGAGTGAGGAGAAGCCATGCAGCCTCCTTCAGTGACAGAAATGCTGAAATCTTGCTGGTAAGCCATGACCCTCATGGTAAAATATAAAATAATGGAGATGGGTTAATTCTAGATGTAAGAGGTAGCTAGCAAGACACTTAAGTAATTGGCCAAGCAGTGATTTAATTAATACAGTTTCTGAGTGGTTATTTTGGGACTCTGGGTGCCAGGAAACATACAAGCAGCCTCCTACAACAAATTGGCACTCCAACATGGTTGACAATATCCAAGTAAAACCTGAGAGGGCTTGGCAAGGAATTATAGACACTAAAAAATGAAATTTTGCTGCATTTTTTTTTCATATGGGCTCTGCTTGCTGGTGGCATGCTGAAACTCCTTTAAGAGAGGTTTTCCTGATTCAGTGGTAGCAAAAAACAAAAAAGCCACACAACTTTGAAACAGCTTCCTGGGCCATGCTGCCAACGCAACCATGCGCTCTTTCAGGAGACTTAGCATTTAAATAAGGTTTTATTAGCAGAGTGCTACAGCTTGCTTAATGGCAACTTAGACCCTCTGTATGCCTGAAAATGTACATGGCTCTCAGATGCAGCAAACATGTCTCCACCATGTTGGATTAAGCAGCGCAAGCAGGCAGGACTGTGGAGTTTGTTTTAGCCATGCACACTTAGCATTAAAACAAAAGTGCTCCTGGTCAAAAGATAATTACAGATACACAATAAAGACAAATTCTCTAAATGGGTCGCAGTGTTTAACAAATGAACGTAGGCTTGGGAGAGAGAAAAAGAGTATAGACAATTGGGGGAAAAGTAAATAATTAAAAAAAATAAAACAAAATGTCTTTAAAAAGACAGAGTACAGATAGTCATAAATTACAAGAAATAAATAAAAATAAGCCACTTAAAGATAGAAAATTCACAGAGAATCTGGATTATGTATACTATTGCATTTTCTTTAAATTATTTGACTGTGAAGGAGCTAAGTAAACAACATATATACTTTAAAGGTATCTTGACTTTAGAATTTGAATCTAAGGATATGTTACCTTAGAAAAGATGTTCTTCTTTTATTTTTACAGATGATGAGACCCTGTGGACTCCTTCCAGACTAATATGGTTTGATGGACCAAGACTACCCAAAAGGTTGTCGTGAACACCCCCAAAAATTACTTCACTCAACAAAAAGCAGGAAACTGTTTAGAGAGAACTATCCCCAAATTCCCAAATATTGTCTATAAATGCTTGTTTATATTTAAAGGGGGATATGCTATAGAGATGAATACTTTGGATTGGTATGAATCTTGCCTTGCTTTATTGATATGAATTTAAGATCAATTTTGTTATGATATATATATATATACATATATATATCTGCTCTTGATTAAGATATTATGTTTCTATAGCTCATTTATAAATGTAATGTATAATTAAGAAATATAGGTTAGTAGATAATCATCTATAATAGTCAAGCTTCTAGTCATGTTAATTAGATTTTCTAGAAGGATAGATATGTATTTCAGATAAATAGGCATTCTTCAAACCTTTCAAAGACTACAGATTATGGCATTTAAAGTGTTTCAAGAATTTAGGACTTTTCATGACAGTCAGATACATCTGCTCCTGGAAGTACCAATCTACTTCAAGAGGAAGATGGACATCAAAGAGGCTCCTTATGGAGTTTGTTAGTCATTTGGGCGAGAAACTGCTTTTGCATGGACTTCTTGATGGTATGCTATGTGAACTGGACATGCAGGACCCATGGAAAATAACTGTTGAACTTGCCTAAAGGTAAGATGGTCTTCTGGGGTTTCTGCTACATGAAGACTCTGATAGACATTCTGCAGGATACAGAAGAAAGTGACTGATAAACTGTCAATATAGGCAGAACTGTCTTTGAAACTTCCTGCTTCATGGATAGTCTTCCAGATACTATGGGCCTGTAGGCTGAAGAAGGATACCCAAACAGTACAGAAGAACTTTGGGTGACTGACTGTACAGGCTGCAAGATGTCTCTGTCAATTCTAGAGTTTGGGAAAGTGCTTACAATGTACTTCCTGCTTACTTAGGTAACATTATATCCTTTTGGACTCTGATGAAGTTGAAGAGTAGATAGTAATACTATAGGTTTCTTTGGTTATCATAAGAGATAAAACAAATAAAACTATAATCCTTACTTGATACCTGTTTTGCTATATGTAATTTTAATACATTAATTTTAAAACCTTCCTTTTTATTTAAACAGAAAGGGAAGTGATGTGGAATTCCACTCTGTATGCTGTGAATACCATTGGTGAATAAAAATCTGCTTTGAGTCTATAGTAGAGCAGGGCAGAACAGAGGTAAGTGGGGAAAACTAAACTGAATGCTGGGAGGAAAATAGAAGAGTGAAGAGAAGTCATGGAGCCACCTCCAAAGACAGACACCCTGAAACTTTGCCTGTAGACCATGAGCCTCATGGTAAAATATAAAATAATGGAAATGGGCTAAATCTAAATGTAAAAGGTAGCTAGCAATATGCTTAAGTAATTGACCAAACAGTGATTTAATTAATACAGTTTCTGTGTGGTTATTTTGGGAGTCTGGGCAGCTGGTAGACAAACAAGCAGCCTCCTAGAACAGGGCATTTCTTTCAAACCACTACAATGTGGTTTACCTGCCACTATGATAGACTTTGCCTCCTAATACTAAGAGCCAAAATAAAGCCTTTCTCCATAAGTTGCCTTTTATCAGGTATTTGGTCACAGAAATGAGAAAAGTAGCTAATGCACTCTACTTTATGTTTTATAGAGAGCACACAGATATCAATCTCTTTTGTTTGTTTACAGCATTTTGGTGACTGGTCCATCAGCCATGATAAACAAAGAAATAACAAAGATCACTCACTGCAGCAGTTCAGATAGAATACTGGATGGATAGAGAAGTTAAAAAGTAGTTATTCAAAGAATGAGATGGACCTCCTCCATGTCATACTCATCTGTGCTAGACGATGGGCATTATTCTAGATAACTGACAACTGACTGTGTTTCCAAAGGTTTCTTTAAAATGGGAAGCTCTTTGTGGTATCTTTAAGATTTGATTAGAGGGCCTCTATAAGCACACATCTAGTTGAACCAAATGAGAGATAAATTAACCTATAAACAGCATGCTGTTTCTTGTGGAATCCTCTAATGGCCTGATTTAGGATATCAGCAGATGGGAGGTCAATGCCCAGTGCTTTCAGAGTTCAGCCTATTCATTACAATCAGGTTCACCATGCCACAAAGAGGGTCTAATGAAATACACGTCCACAAACCTCACGGTGGGGGTGGGAGGAAGCTCGAGTGTGCACAGGCGCAAGGTGAAGGGGGCAGGCAGATGGTGATTCTGTATTTCTAGACAGGTAGGCGTCCAGAGCCACTGCACATTTACTAAGCTGTGTTCTTTCAGGGAGAGCCTCTCACTGAGACGTCTTACCTGGAAGCTCCTTTAAGCTTTTAGCAGAAATGCTCTAGTTCATGGTTAATAAAAATATAAAAAAAGGACTGTTTGTCAGTAGTTAGTGTCCTCGAACATCAGGGCTCAAGTGGGAAGAGAGACATTTAAAATGTGCCTGATTTCATTGACTCTCTCCCCATCTCAGCTGACAGCGCATCCCAGAGCTTTCTTTCAGAGTCTGGGGGTGAAAATGCACATACCTTGCAACCTACAGAATCATAGCTCCAAATAATAGACCTTACATGCTTGCAGAGTTTTGAATTTTTTTTAACCAAAGTACTTTGGAAGCCTGAAAAAAATACCTGCTTTTGTGTCCATGATCACTGACACACACAGAAGAGCTTTGTAATTTGTCTGCGAACCAAGTTAATAACACCACAGCAAGAAAATATCCACTTCCAGCACACATCCACTTCATCACAGGAGGCTTGCTGTCTTGGAAATGGTCAGTTTCCTACAGTGTTAGTGGACGAAGGAGAAGGCTGCCTTCTACATGTGCTGTGCAAAGGATGGATGCAGGGATGCACAGTGATGAGTGTGTCAGTTGTCTCAGTGAACTGTAGATAGTACCAAAGACCAAGTCCCGTGAGGACCCCTACTGGGATATGATCCTTCAAATAATCCTTCGGATTCACTCAGGTGGAAGATGCAGAGAAATCCATCTTATTGAAAATTCTAATGCAGAACGAACAGTTTCTCAGCAAGGCTTTTGGGACAATGGTCTTGTACTCTGTAAAGATTTGTCACTTGTACTGGTTTAATAAAATGCTGATTGGCCAGGAACCAGCCAGGAAGCATAGGTGGGGCAACCCAAAGAGGAAAATTCTGGGAAGAGGGAAGGCTCAGGCTGCAGTCGTCACCCAGACACAGAGGATGCAAGATGAGAATTTCTCAGATAAAATGTACCAAGCCACGTGGCTAGCATAGACAAGAATTATGGGTTAAGATGTAAGAGTTAATCAATAAGAATCCTGAGCTAATAGGCCAACCAGTTTACATTTAATGTAGACCTCTGTGTGTTTCTTTGGGACTGAATGGCTGCCAGGGAAGGCAGGACAGAAACCTCTGTCGACAGGCTTAAAAAAAAGCCTCTTATTATTTGATTATTAATGGCTCATATTTTTCACATAAGCACAGACATACTTTTCACATGTTCTTTTCTATTTATACCTGACACAAAAAGTCAATCAGAGCTAATTGTGATCAAGTGTAAAAGCTTAAAATAAGGGGCTGCTGAGATAGTTCAATGCTAAGAGCTCCTCCTGCTCTAGAGACAGCTGAGGGTAGGAGTTTGGTTTCCAGTACCCACACTGGGTACCTCATGATGACTTGTAACTCCATCTCCAAGGGATTTGATGCCCTCTTGTGACCTCTTCAGACACTACACCCACATGAACAAACCTAAGCACATAGATACATACACACTAATAAAAAAATAAAACCTAAAATCTTAAAAATCACACATTAAAACTTGAAATCTTGGCATATGTTACCTCTTCTTTCTAAATAGATTGTTTTATCTAAAAATTCTGCAGGTACATATATTTTTTCCTTTCTTAAATATTTTAATTTCAATGAAAAATTTTTAAGAGAACAAATTATTAATGGGAGTACCAGGCTTTTGAACTGGTGAGTAATTACAAACAGCAGGCATAGGGAAGTCTCCTCTTAGATGCTCCATTTTGGTGCCTCAATTTTCAGCCCTTGACCACTGACCTCATCTCATAAACTGACCATTATCATATGCAGTGTACCTCATATGTCCTCATCAATAAGCTTCTGCACCGTGATGCTTTATGGCTCTTTAAAAGCCTTGGATGCTTCTCTGTGGTACTGAAAAGCTGTGGATATGCAGTACCATGAGTACTCAAGTGTCTTGCATGTTGCTTCTGTTGTTCATGGAAAATGATTGCTCTTCTTTCCTCTTAGTATGTAATGGCATGTAGTCTTTCAATAAATACAACCTCAGCCTACAGCTGTGTTAGGTGCTGGGTATAGAGAGGGGGCTGAAATGCATTGGGACTCTGGGCCTCAAAAACTTAGTGCGCCTGAGAACACCAAGGGTATTTGACTTAAATGTTAGCAATTTTATTGTATTTTTTAAATGTTACAAATTACTCTTTTTGAAATTTCTTTAATTTGTTGTGAAGTAATTAATAGTTTAGACTCATCCTAGAAGTGGGAGTTTTAACTATTGTGATCCACCATATGCTTATGCCTCTGACTATGACATGATTTTTATTGATATAAGCAACTGTTGAATAAACAAATATTTGAAAGATCTGATTTTACTTCATGAAAATAGCTTTGGTTAGAGCAGGGAAAACAGGAAGAGACCAGCTAAGAACACCAACAAAAATGTACCAAGTGATAGACATAATAGCTATGAGCTGTGAATTAAATGAACGTGTTTTAGCCCGTGTTCGGGGGAGAGAATGCAAGGAACTGAAACTAGTATGTGTTGTCTACAAACCTTTTCTTCCATGAAATTAGTAAAATCTATGCCTTGACTCACTTGTAGGAGAGGGATCCCAAATTCTGGCTTGTTGCCTACATATTCCACCCTGAACAACCATCAAGGCTCCTGAAAACTATAGTATTCAGTAAATGTTCCAGGTCCCAGTCACTGTTTAAACTTTTACCTTGTTTTTCCTCCTACAGGAAACTTAAGCTGAATGTCAGAGATTCATAATGAGTTTTAACCCCTGTGCTCAGTACCTCAGATAAAACACACTCCACTGAAATCAAGCAGAAATGACACATAGAAGTCAAGGCGTATATTGTACATTTCCTGGGGAGATTCATGCAAATAGTAATAGATTTGGGGAGCATTGCAGCATCATAGGAGACAGGCCTGGTGCCTCTTCCAGAAATTGTGGACATTGTGGGGAATAGAGAGGAATGATAATGGAAGCGGATGCAGCTAGCGGCTAAAAATCTCTGAATTCAGCATTAGTCTTGCTTTCAAGGAGGCTTGTAGAAGGCAAAATTACTTTCAAGAGATTATGGAGGATAGCAAGGATTTGGATCAATGGGAGAAGAAAGTCTTTTGGGTTCACAAAAAGGGGTGTATATGATATCAAAAGGAAGGTGGTTTTAAATCTCTGCACTAGACAAAATCTCCATAGAACAGTGATAAAGGCTAAGTATTTGTCACTTTACCTATTGCCTGTTGTGGATTCTGAGGCTCGGTCACTAGAGAAGACAGTAGTGATGAGAAACCATTGGAAAAGGCTGTACTTCAGTATGCATTTTAAACATTACTATCAAAAGGTAGAGAGGACAAAAATAAGTGAAAAGCTTCATTTTGGAAAGATGAATACGGTGGTATTTCTGTAGAGGCACAAGGGGAACAGAGGGTCTGCCCTATGGAGGAACAGAAACCTGGAACTGCCTGGTGGCAGCAGCCCAGAAAGAGAGTGATGGGCAACCAAGTTTTAACAAAGGAAGAACTTTTTGAACTTGAAGATGAGACTGACATGAGAAGAGAAAGGAGACAAGGAGTCCAAGATAAGTATAGGATTTGGAGTGGCTACAAAGCGGAAGATAGCAGGGCCAATGGTCCAAATGCAAGAAGACAGTTCTGACTCCTGTGAGGCTGAATTCTTCCAAATCTTGAGCCAACCATCTTTAGCCAAATGGCATAGCAGAGGGAATAATGAGACAACCATGTAAACTAACCAAGTCAGAATTTTAAAAGAAAAAAAAGGAAAAAAGATAGATAAGATGGATTTTGCCAAAAGAAAGCAATCCCAGATGTAGAGCCTCAGAATCAGGATGAAACCCAAGGCAATGTCAGAGTGAAAAGGACACAGGATGCAGGCACACGGTGATAATAATAGCTAGTATGATTTTGAGAGTTACTGTGTGGCAGGCGTAATGCTATTTTGTCTTCACATAGATGTCTGTGAACTCCAATGATTTACAGATTAGAACAAGATGAAAGAAGGTTAAGTTACTTGTTTAAAGTCACAGTCTTTACTAGCGATCACACTTCCATACTGTAGTATAAGTTTAACCATCTGGCCAGGTGACCACAGTATGGACCTATAACCTCAGTACTTAGAGGCTGAGATGAGAATCTCAACGTTGAGGTCAGCCTGGGCTACACATTGAGGCCTGGACCCCTCCCCACAAAGAGGGTTACTCATCAGCACGGTGCTTATCTAAAAAGCAAGGGCATCAACAGGAAGGAGAAACTCGAGTCCGTTCAAGTAATGCTTCCTTGGCCAGAACCTCACTCACTGCCTCTGCCAGGTCACTCACCCTTCCAGACACTCCACTAACAGTCAAAGAGAAAATGGTTTCAAGCCAGAGAAGATTTTTGAAGTACCTATGAATTTCAAAATACATAAAGGTTACAAATGAAGGTACAGAGGACTCATGCAATGCACTCATTGAGACTCAAACATTTATTCTTGTTTTGATTGGAGCTATAATTTATAGCTTTCTTAAACTGCTTATCATTTGCCTAAGATTTCACTTCTCACAATTGAGCTGCTTTCTGGTGTTCCACGGAAGCTTTTGAATGCAAAACCCATATATGATTCCATGTATTTTTGCTGCTTAAAATGTATATATATGTAAATTATTACTCATTGGATCCTTTTGCATCTAATATATAAATGCTGAATCAATGTGGGAAGCATCAAGTGTCTGCTTAAACCCAACTTGATTGTACCTAAATATAAAATATAAATTAGCATTTTACTCTTGGTTGTATTATTGCTGTATTATATCATGCATTAATTAAAAATATATGTGTTTTAGAAACACCTAATTTACAATTCACCTGCCTATACATACCATCATAAGATCAAATTATGTGAAAATTGAAAGATTTACACCAAGTTTTTAACAGAAAGTGGCATATCTTTATTGATTATGTTTTGGGTATATTATCAGCTTTATCCCAGTCTTAAGACTTTAAAAAGTATCAAATAACCAGGTTCCAAGATCTCTGTGTTTTGTAACATTGCCAAACATCATTTTTCTAGTCTACTGATGTGATTGACATGTAGGTATGATTCAAGGGGAAGTCATTATTAATAGGAAGGAAAGTTATGACTATTGAATCATGACACTTCGCTTTTTTAAGTAATTTGCTGGCTCTGTGTTCTCAAAGGGAAGGTGGTGGAAATGGAGAACAGGTTAAGAAGCCTGTACCTTTTTGAAAAAAATCAAAACACTAATGGAATGAGCTATTGAGATTTAAAATAAAATAAGTACTTCGGGTTGGAGAGTGTCAGGAAGGTACAACACCAAATCATACTCAGTTCCCAGATTCCCACTCCTACCCCCTCCTCACCACCCCCATTCCTGGTTCCCGGAATGTGAACCTCCCACAGTTGTCACACAAATGAAAATTATGTCCACGCGACTGACCATGAATAATCAAAGAAATTTCATTCAGTGAAATATAACTTAGCCACAAGCCCGAGACACAGAACGCTCTAAGCACAATGGCACAATGGCACAATGGCATGAGCTACTGGGGGATACCCTATAACTCATTCTTTTGGTTCCTTTTGTTCAAATGGAGAATTTATTAAATCATAGAGCACTGGGAGAAAAAAGTCTCAAGCTAAAACTTATTTAGGCCACTGAATGTTTTTTTTTCTACGCTATATCTATTCATCCACCTTTAATTACCCCTTAGAAAGTATTGGGCACTCTCGTACATAAGAGCAGAGATGATGGAGGATGTCTACAGGTCTGTAAATGTACCACAAAGGTTAGAGGGGAAACAACTGACAGTATTCTGCCGTTGATGTAGTATCTTTCATATCTAAGTAATTTATTCCTCAAATGTATGTGGGTCCATCCCACCACCATAGCTTTAGTTTGAATTCTCAACCTTTATATCCCAAGCTTAGAGTTGACCCCAAGCTTGGTTCTCTGTTCCTATTTTCCCACAGAGCTCCATCTCTCAAATTCAGAAATATCAGTCATAAGAATAGTAACATAGTTTTAACTTACTAACCTTGTGATACTTCCCTTGTCTACCTCATGTGTAGGCATGCATGTACATGTGGTAGTACTTATCAAAGATATGAATTCACATGTTGAGATTAAAATTAGCAATGTGGAGTAAGGAATGCCTGAATAGTTACTCTATCAAAATCTCTCTCTCCGTGTGTGTGTGTTTGTGTGTTTAGTAGCATGCTAAGGTAATGCGTGTCAGATACCAAAAAGAATTAAAAGTGGCCAGGAGTGACTTCATGATTTAGAATCTCCATACCGGGATTGCTGACAAAATTGGCACAAAAACTATACCAGTTTGGAGAAATAAAAGATTGGTTTTGGAATGCTTAGTCCCAACTGACAGAGAACATTAATGTTTGGGCATTTAATGGGCAGCTGACCTACAACCAAGATATAGGATATTAACAAATTAGAAGTACAGAAATTGTTCATTTGTTAATTCACCTATTTATCCATTCAATAAGTGTTTATTGAACATTGTCTAAATCTTTACCACTGTTCTAGATGCTGAGGAAAAATTGGCTACAGATACTGTGCTCACATAAAAGCATTCCAGTAAGAACTTAATGACTATCCAATCAACTGTAAACAAAAAGCAGGACAAAGCCACCACTCTTGTGAAATTACACTAAATCTTCTGTCAGCCTGGAAGATATCCAGTGTGAATGCAAAGAAAGACCCACATAACTCAATGTTGAGGTGTTCTTCATCTTGAAACAGTAGAAAATTGAACAGATACCATGGACTTAAGAGAAGTGGGTAAGTCCAAGGCTCAAGAATTCTTCTAAATCATGATAGGGAAGTCTTTCGTGAAAGAGAGACTTTGCATAGTGTCAACTGATGCAGAAAGGATGAGAAAAAGATGGACTCAGCAATTGAGAAGAGTCTGAGAGCCTTTGGAAGGACTTCTGAAGAGAACCAATAAACATTCAAAAAATTAGGGTAACCTTAATGGACTGGCATGGAAACTTGATGCTCAAGCCTACATGGCTGGAGAAGTCTGACCTAAGAAGTCAGCCAAATTAATAAAGTAAATGAGAAAATGAGAAGTGGGGGTGCTAAGGGCATCTGAGAATCAAATTTTTAAATTGTATTTCAATTAATTTTCTAGTTAGTATATACAAAATAACAGTTTTATGATGAAATTTCTGTACATATATATCATTGAACTTAGCTTATATTTGTCCTCCATTACCCTTCAAGAAACAGATTTCTCAAAAGCTTGTATAACACATAAAAGTGGATGATATTGTGATATCAATGAACACTTTAAGTATTTCATTTAACTTAAAACCATCCATCTATCTTTGCAATTGTGGTTCCTTCCTTTCTTAAGTACGTGATTTTTTTTTTTTCTGTTTAATCTTCTGGCCCTATCCTGTCTCTCTGGGCCTGAGGAAGGCTGGGGAAGATGCTTTAATTTTCAATTAAGTAGATAGTCAAAGACTTGTAAATAAACTAGGTGAGGAGTCTATTATCTGGTGTGATAGTTTTAAATAGCTTAGGAAATGGGATAGATATGATGCCATGGTAGGGTGCTTCAGTCTGAGCAGCCTGTAAAAACATCTAATATTAAATGATACAACCATGATATCAGAGAACAGCAGATAGTAATTATTAGTATAAAATGAATGTTTTTGGTAAAAAGATGAAACAGCACTGAGAAATCTCTCAGTCTCACTACCCCCATCTTCTGTGGTGCATCCCATTAACTTAGTTTGCTGTGCACGTACAGGGCCATATAGATCATAAGCATCATCACAGGAGTGGTTCAGGACATCAGTACATCTGAGCCATGTTAGGTGGTTCTCCAGGAAGAGCTGTGTGAGTGGGGGTTTCAAAGAGGAACAATTCTGAAAGAAGGTTTTTCTGAGGGCTGGGTTATTTGGCTCAATCATTACATGGGAAAGAAGGGGAGAGGAAAGGGAGGAGAGAGAAAGGAGGCAAAGGGAGGAGAGGGGAGGGAATGGAAGGGGAGAGAAAAGCAAGAGGAGGAAAGTGAAGGGGAGACGACAGGATGGGAGGAAAGAAAAGGACAAGCAGAGAAGAGGGCAGGACTGAAGAGGAGTGGGGGAAATGTGAGGAGAGGGGAGGAATGGGAGGAAAAGAGAGGGTGAGGTATAGACGGGGGAAAGGAAAGCAAACAGACCAATGATTGAGAATCAAAATGTACAAACCACTTCCTTTATATAGCAATGCAAAGACAGAAGACAATGAAAGATACTATTTAGAGAGTTACGTAGATATATGTTCCCATAAAGCAAAGGCAGCTTATTATTCAGGCTTGGACTTACTTTGTGGTCTTAGAGCACATCAAATCTTGTAACCACTCATTCTCAAAAAGAAATTTCTAGAAGTTAACTTGACAGTGAGCATTCCACACCCCATTACAACTCTATTCTAACCTTCATGCATCCTTAATGTTCTTAACTAAAACACAAAAGAAACTTTCAAACATTCTACAACCTCTAATCGGGTGTGACAATGTCTGAAGTTAGACTTTCTGACAGCAGAAGGAACCTGAGGAACTGGGGGAGTCTATTCCACAGTTGTTGGACCAGAAGGTTACTATGTTCACTGGACCACTTCTAGGGAGGCTTCTGGAAAAGGCACCAACATAAAATTTCTATAAGATGAGCGATTCTCTGTTCAAGCACTAACACAATAGCTATTTCCCTAAGCTGAAAAATAATTGCTATTTTCCCTCCTGAATTGTATGTATCCAAAACTATTTGATTGACATGCAACAACCATCTTATGATCTCAAATGATCCAAATCTGTCTATACACACAAACTGAAATATTGAAAGAGGGTGCCTAGTCAAAAAAATATTGTTATACTTGCCCCATCATCTGCTAGCACAGTACTTAAGACACCAGATTTGTCTTAGTTTAAACTTTGTTTAGAGCAGTTCTATTCTTTAACTTCTTGGGTAATCATTTACATTGACCATCTGAGAAATGTAGGTAATAATTGCACCTAACTCATAGAGTACATGAAATATAGTACTTAGAGAAGTGACTGGTCCAAAACAAACTGTGAAAAAGTTAAGTTGATATCAGAATAGATTACTAACTTTTATTATTTACTCAGCAGTCAGTATGTTTCAAAATTCTTTTCTGGAATTACTACTCCAAGATAAACAAACCCAAGTCATCATCTTTGGCAAATTCATGGTTGAGGATGATTAGGAACCATGCAGTTCGAGTTCTCAGTGGGAGCCACTGCGACTCCTTATCTCATAGCATCTTTATCAGAATGACCCAGCCCAGGGGAGAACTTTTTCCAAGTCTCAGACATTCATTTTTCTGCCAACACCCCCAGCGTTGTAAACACACATTTCCCCATCATTTTTCACATATGTATCCTTCTTATAAGTGGGATCAGTCTATTGACCTGGAATTTATAGACAGAGAGCTTGTCCATTACCACAGGGCCCCATCTCCGGAGGCTTACTGCTCTCCTGACTCGAGAGATCCTTAGTATGCTACATGGTGAACTTGCATTTTTGCTTTGCACTGGGCTCACAAATTACATAGCTGGTCATTCCTAGAACCTTGTGGTCTTGGTTTGTTGTTGTTGTTGTTTTTGTTGTTGCTGTTGTTTCTACAACCCTGGAAACTGCTAAAAAGCTTCACCAACATTTCTTGAAATATTGTCATTTATGAATAAATTAAATGAGTGAATGGCACTAAAATGCAGTCAACAAATGAGACTTTTAAATCCATACTTTTCTTTCCATAAAGAGATGATGAGGAACCACACTGGGATTACAAGGCTTCAACATCTCTGCATTGCTGAGGATGTCAGCCTTCCAACAGCACAAAGCAAGAGGCATTGCCTTATGTTTAATCCCAGAACTCTCACCAGGCTGAGAGGTGCTAGGGAAGGGGATTGGTGGTGGGATGAGCAAGGTCTGCAGTATTCATTCTGATAACTAGATTCAGTCACATTTACTCCTTAAAGGTTATTAGTTATTTTAAATAATTTTGTTAAACGCTCGAGAGGGAAAATGAAGACATATTAATAAACACACAATTACGCAGGTTAGGGCAACAATACAGTGCTGGTCATTCAGGAAGCTCGTGCTAATTTTAATTAGCTGCTTTCCCTTGCTTTCAGATGTAATTAAAGGAGCTTAGCTGTGCTCAGTGATGCAAGCCACCTTATTTAATCACTAACATTATTTCCCTGAACTATTAATGATTTTCAAAACGCTTGTTTATGCAGAATTAGAACAGTAATTACCTTACCAGTTAATTTCGTACCTTCACATTTCACACCTAGCTCAAACGTCATTCATTTACCCCAGCCTCTCTGTCAAAACAAAGAAATGCTTGTTCTAAATGTGCTTCTGAGTGCCAAATTGAAAGCCAAGTTTTGTAACACTAATAAAGTGGCTCCCAAGTGAAACAGGTGTAGTAATTTAGACCCTTCCTGTCTCGAGCTTGCACGTACATGCTATGTCTTTTCTTTATTAGCTTTAAAATGAGAGCTTGGTGTGCAAAATAAGCTATTTAATTCAGACTTGTGGAGCAGAATATAATCTTTAATTTAAAGTACTGCAGTAAAAAGAGCCCTTTAATTTTAACTGGCGTGTGCGTGTGAATTTGAATTAATAATCCAGAAAATTGAAAGTGTTTTGCTGCCGTTGCTGGATATTGACTGTTCTCTCTGTGCCCTTAGCTTCACTCACTTGATTTCTCTCCCAAACCATGGCCAGCACTTCTTTCTCCTCTTTTCTTTTTTTTTCTGTCTTTTTGTATCCATGTCACATGAAGCAGAGCTTTCTGAAAAAGGAAGTCTCAGCTGACTGAACTCTCTTCCCCCAAAGAAGGTACTTTAATATAAATACTAAATCTGTACTAATTTACTTTATAAAAAAAGAATATAATTGGTATATTCATTCCATCTACTTAAGATGTAATTCAAGTGTGCTCAGAATGCATGGTTGGTTGGACCTTTAAATAGGACACAGTCTACCCACATGCCCAGAGACCGAACCACACCACTTCCCACTTAGAAGATTATTCCCACATTAGGGAAATTCTTTAGAAAATTCTGCTAACAACAGTTACACCCATGATGCCTCATTGGCTCTGATTTGGGAGGCTTTTAACCTTCAGCATTCTCTTATCAGAATGGGCATTTAGACATTAATCAAACATTTACGGGACACCACTTCACAGCATCTGAGCAGCACCATACATATGTAGCACACATTCAGGTCTTATCACTATATTAATGGTTTATTCTCTAATGTCAGGCATTTTAACTTGATAGTACACTTTTTTGTTAAAAACATTTCCCCTCCCTATTTCAAACCCAGATGGTTGAGACCCACATCTTTTTTGTTAATATTTTCGTGAGCGTTGATGAATTTCCAAGATGGAAATCAAACCTTGAGGCATGGATATACATTAGAAAATATTAAATAGGCAGGACTATTGTGCACAGATGCACTGGCCTCAAAGAATGATAGGATTATTAGAGAAAATACAATATGCATTGTAGAATAAGGAAAAGGAAGGGAATAACATGGCTAGGAGTAGGAGGCTGAAGATTTTATTTGCAATGCATTTGGAATGAAAAAGGAGGAAGTGGGAAAACAGCAAAAAGGCCAGGAAAGTACCCCCACACAGGCATGTTTAGATTCAGTATCAAGGAGGCGTATATATGGTTGCCTTTGCCAAAGATACTTCACTGATCATGTTTTCCTGTTGAAGAACTATGCCCCCACCCTAGAGAGAAAAAAGTACTATCCTGCAGGAGACACCATCGGTGGAATCCCAATAGCCTCACCACCCACCAAGCCAAATATAGATACCCAGTAGATAAATAGACAGCCAGACAGAAATAGATATGCATTTATGTAAATGGATATACCTTTTGCTAGTTCATGAAGCTCTCTTAATAGAAGGCAGAGCTTTTCATTAATTAAAGCTTAAACTTTAAATTGCTAGAAGGCAAATGTCTGGGAGGATAAGACTCATTCAAATCAGAATAAAACAGTCAACACATAAACCTCAGAATTGCAGAAGACTCTTGCTGGATGGCAAACGAAGGGGTACACAGAGGCCCAAGTCTGAGCACCCCTGTCTCTGTTTCATGCATGCTTATTATGAAGATACTCCATTTTCAGCAGATTTCTTCAACAAGTAGATTTATTTTTGTTTGCAGAATGGAATTATTTAATTACAAGTAGAATCTTCTTGAAATTTGGCCACATGTCTCACTAGGTTTTGTTAGGGAGACTAACTTCCTCAGAGACAATTTCCATGCTAAACATGCTTATTTCTTCATAGACAAGTACTACACTAAGTTAAGCACAGAAACTTGATATGGAAGCGTTGTTTGACTCATTGCCTAAACAGAGCTAAGTTAGCCCAAACTTGCTGTACTGCTTAACAGCTGTCAACGCAGTTCAGCATGGGTGCCCCTTAGCCTGTGTCATGACTGTGCATTATACAATCTCATTTAGCAAACTGACTATAAACTTCCAAGTACAGGGCACTGCGCTGAGCTCTGAGAAGACAAAGATTGCTAAGACCCCATCCCTGCCCTTCTCAAGTTAGAAAGAAAGACAGATAAATTGAATATGCTATAGAAGCATCACAGAAGGAGAAAGAATCTCTCAGAATACATTGTTGCCATTTCTCATAAAGATCTCCAGGGATATTTAAGAAATTTGTGTTTTGTTCTATATTCTAGCTCCGTGCCATTCTGTAACGCTATTCTAGAAGGCTGCCGAGGGTCTTTTCAGTTCTAAACTGTTGGCTATATTTTCTTCTTCAGTTAGCTGGAATATATTCTACTCTAAATGTACTGCCAGTTGTTAAAATTTTATATATTTCAGCAAAGAAATAGTAATAATTTAAATAAAATTTGTTATGACTTTTAGGCTTCTTTTGTTCTATATCTATTCTCAAAGAATGGGAAATAGTATTGTCACTCTCTAATAACAATACAAATATAACCCTTTAATAAGCATAAGGTATAGTTCTGCCAGAATAGTTCAAAGTAGCCTTCAAGTTACATTGCAGTTATCTCTATCACTGTGTTATTTTCTCCTTTGTTTCTCCCCTTTCTCCCTCCATACCTCACTTGTTAGTGAGTGCTGTAATATATTCTACACAGTCTGTCTTTACCCTTGAAGAGTTTACTATTCTACCAGGAAGACCAGGTGAGCAGTGTGTTCCTAAGCAAGTTTCAAATAAAGTACCTTGAAGTACAGAGTGAATAGAAATGAGTAATCAGGGAAAAGATTGATGGAGGAGGTGGGTAGGAGTGATTTCTTTAAGAGGAGGAATTGAGAAAATACATTCAGAAAAAGAAGCTACACGGAGAAGGAATGGAGTGGTTTTCAAAGAAGCGGCTGACGTGCTTTGGGAATTCTCAGCAGCAGCAGTCATTGGGTGGATGGAGAGGGCACTAAATGATCCTAATGGAAGTAAGGATAGCAATGGAACAGAAACAAATTGGAGTCAAGGGTTGAAGGCCCTTGCATGCCATGCAGTCATGTTTAGACTATCCTCTGGGGCAATGAGAGCCACTCTGAGGACCTTGCAGCAGAGAAGCAGAATCAATAAAGATGAAAACAAATTAGTCTCCTTGCCTCCTTGAGGTAGAATGGATAAAAAATGAGCTGTGAAATTAGCATTACTCGGTTAAACTCTAGCTGTTCAAAGTTCTAAGACTTTAATCACGGGAGCATCTCTTAAACCTCTCCCATTCTTCCAAGGCCCAGTTTTACCTGCAGGATAAGATGTGTCATGGAAATGAATTGATGGACTCTAATGAAACATCTGAGCTTGGCATAGAACACATTCCACTGATGCTTCTTCTGTTAGCTATTTGTATTTAGTGATGTCACTGTCTCACATTAATGTCTAATTCACCATTTAATGACTAATGCACCCCATCAAACAATGGGTGCATTCTCTGTTCTTTGTTTCTTGGCATTAGTCATCAAGCTCATACGTTTTCCCCCCATCTTGCTTCAGGTCTTCAATTTCCACTTTCTTTAACTATCATTTTTTAATTTCTCCCTGGCTTAGACCACCACCATGTCCCATTGATTGGCCAGATTTGTCTTCCCATAGTTCTTTGGTGTTATCAGTGTCCTAACTAAAATACACCCTATGTCTTGATTTCATATCCAGGCCTCTAGGATGCCTGCCACATCTTTTCTAATATGGGTATCATTTATATTTTAGGCAGATTCAGCTGGTTCCCCCTAGAAACCCTACCAATTCTGTGTCATATCCCACACAGTTCACCAGCCATAGTCTGGTCTGTCATGGCTTCTTTCAACTGTGTCAGCTTGTCAAGGAAGAAACTAAGGAAAGTTAGGGGGGAAGAAGGTCGGTCTTTGGTGACATCGATGTCCTTGAAATGACAATGCTAGTGTCACCCAGCCTTACTTAGCAGTTCCAAGTATATGAACTGCATTCACAGAGTTTAGCCAGTCTTCGTAGGGCTTTTGTTTTCATTATCAATACTTGAGAGCATCCATTAGGTCACTCTCCTAATGAGCTCATAATTTAGCATTGTCCCGTAGTAAAAAAATACTTTGTAACAAATATTTTTATTTTCTTGGAAAATGGAGCTTATATTCTGGTGTTCATGCCTTCCCATTGTGGCCTAGGGATCTCAGAAAGTGCCTCGTCCTCATCGCAGGCCACGTGGTGCCCACTGCGGTTCCCACACCTTCATTTAGTTTTCTCAGTGCTGGATGGAAGACTATTTTCTTTTTACATGGAGCTTTTTTTTCATGAAACTTTAGATGTTTTAACATAAAAAAGACTAAGAAATGTCTTTTGTATCCAATATTTAACAGTTTTTTAATTCACTATTTTCCCTATTGAGAAACACAGGTTGCAAGACCAAAAGACAGTACAATACCAACCACAACACTGGACTAGGCATAATCTTGGGCATTGTACCCACCCAAAACAGGTAGCTGTTGTCTTCATTTATTTTTTTCCCTGTAAGTTTGGAAGACTCTGGGCCCAAATCTCTTTCCCCATATTGTTAAGGGAGTCAATCTCGGAAACATTTGATGTTCCTGGGATGGGAAATTTGCCCAGGACTCAGTGATCAAAACATCTATCTTCAACTGTGTTTGTGTTCTTTTGCATTAAAGTATTGCTGTTATTGTGCATGTGTGTTGTGTGTGTGTATTCATGTATGTGTGCCTTATCCTTTTTCTAAACAACAAACTTTGCTTAATTATTTATTTCTGAGACTATAATTATATCATTTCCCCTCTTCCAAACCCAATATACCCCCTTTCTCTCTTTCAAACTCAATGTACTTATTTTGTTGTTGTTTTATACTTTTCTCAGGAACTTTCCTTCTTCTCATCGTCTTTTCTTCCACATCATGGCATACCACTGTGGCTATCAAACAAAATATGGGGCACTTGAACACAAACACTGTAACACTGGGGTACCAGATCTGGTAGCCAAGATGGCTATCAAGTGACTTACTGGTCGGTAGTGCCAGCCATGTAGCTAGGCCAAGCAAAGGGCCAACTCACATCCGAGGGGGTAGGGGAAGGACGTGAGGTTTCACCACTCTGTTCAGAATGCCATACAAGTCAACACATCAGGTAGTTATTTCTGGAATTTCTCAGACTTGTGCTATCATAGCTAAAATTTTGTAAGCCAAAATGGTAGAAAAGCAACTGTTACTCTATCACAGCAAGTTGGGGATAGAGCCACAAGATGGGAAAACAGGATATTTCAGTGTGAGGAGGAGCCAAGACTCACCTGTATGCCTCTCACTGGATACCCCCTCACTGGGAATGCCGCTCACTGGAATGCACCTCACTGGGAATGCCCCTCACTGGAATGCCCCCTCACTGGAATGCCCCTCACTGGGAATGCCCCTCACTGGAATGCCCCCTCACTGGAATGCTCCCCTCAGTGGGTTTTCACAACAGAGGAAATACACTTCCTTTTGGCAGGACAGAGACTTATAATTGGGTGTCCTCATTTAACCATTACCCCTGCAAAAATCCTCCTTTTCTCTTGTTTGTGACTCTTGTGCTTTGAGGGAAGCAGGGGAGTCCCATTGGTCTCCAAACCGTTCATTCATTAAGAGAACATGAAAACACTCAGAGAACAATATGGCACACTGTTACACTGTTGGGGATCATGTTGGCAATGCAAGTCTGAAAGTAACTTTTCTCAGCTTTCAGGAACAAAACGTACTTTTTGGTTCTAGGCACAAAGTAGTCTCTCTCTCTCTCTCTCTCTCTCTCTCTCTCTCTCTCTCTCTCTCTCTCTGTGTGTGTGTGTGTGTGTGTGTGTGTGTGTGTGTGTGTGTGTTTGAAAGCAGAAAAGAGAAGGTAGATATTGTAATTACATTATAATCTCCAAAAAAAATCTAAAATGATGTGTGTGTCTTTTTCTCCTTTTTCCTCCTCTTTCTTCTTTTTACAAACAAGATCATTCTATACTTTCTTTGATTGCTAGGAACCTCAAAGCTCCACTTGCAGGGGGTCGGGAGGTGCTTGTAAATATCTTAGCCAGTACTTAGAATTGTGAACAGACACCCTATGAATGTGTATCATGACTTCATTTGTTCATAGTTTCTTTCCACTAATCAGCTCATGTATCAACTCTGAACTGGATGGCAGAGCGTATTTATGTATCACTTTAAGTCATGTTTTGATGATGCAAACTATAAACAATGAAATTGAACAACAGAGAATTTAAAATACATGAATACATGTTCTAAAGGGCCCCTCTCTTCAGAATGAAAGTTTTATATACAGAACTATAAAACCTAGAGAGACAATGGATGCTGTTCTGAAGGTGATTTCAAAACATGGCCATTTGGATAATCTACTTTATAGCCTACAATTTTCTGCTTCAAACATACAAGAATATATTTATTAAGCTATTTATAGATTTTAACATATAATTTGCTGTTCTAAACACTCACTTCTTGATCTTTGCTTTTTATACCAAACATTCATTTAGTACAGCACATATTATTCAGCTGTCATAATAAGAAAGGCAAAAGGAAAATACTGTTTTAATTTAGCGAGAAATTGTGTTTGAGTAACTCGCTTCCTGCTTTTTTAGTTATATTATTTATATATAAATTAAATAAATCATTTTCATAAGAGTTTAACAAAATTTGAATGGGCTTTTTTTGTGACGGTTGATACCTCCTGCAACTTTAATGATACCATATTGGAAGAATTATATAACCACTGAAAATATTCTAGAAGGTAGCACAGTAGTCATGTTGCGCCTTTTCAAAACCACAGGAAAGGTCAATTCCATTTAAGACTTCAAATATATGCCTTAATTTTAAAGCAACTGAATGCCTCACATATAATCATGAACACTTTAGGTATAATGGTAACAATATTAGTTTAAGAAAAAGGCATATTGAACTTTAGAGTAAATATATTTAATATTTAAATATAGTACATACTTTGAAGGGATTAGGAAAATTCAGGTGAAAATAATTGCAATATATCTACAGTGCCCTGGATTCATGGTCTCTAGGCAAGTTGGCATCAAAGAGCTACACAGGGTTGGCCCTGCTTTTACAGGGACAATGTGTGTTTGGATGATGATTTAAAGAGACCCGATTGCACCCCTTGCTATTAGCTCACTTATTCCCTCATTGCTTTAGAACAACTCTTATGCCATTCGTAACTGTCAATAATTGACTCATCGAGATTGGGATTTCTCTAGTCTCTAAACTTATTACCTGAAAGACCCCTTTCCTCTTTGCTGTTGGCATATGCAGACTCTGGTTTCATTATTTCATAGCCTTCTTTCTGTAAATACCTGCGAATACAGTCACACAACTCTTAAACTAGCCTATCCTAGGACACACACTTGAATCATAAGTAAACACGGCATTTTAGAGCTTGTTTGCATGCAGTTGATAAAGATGGTCCTTGAATGCCTCTCAGCTAATCACGAGTAAATAATATTGGCTTTTATAGAATAAAAATAAACCATGGCATGTACCACTTGACAATAAGCAGTCAAATGACTAGACTTGAAGAGATCTTCTAACAATAACAAGGGTGACAGAGAAGTGACCACTTATCTTAGTCAGAAACACATCATTTCTTCTTTCTTTCTTTTTCCTTTTTTCTTCTTTTCTTTCTCTCTTTTTTTGACTAAGGATTCACTGCAATAGATGAATTAAAAAACCATAACATGTCAGAGGGGGAAAGTCAAAGAAGAATGTCCAGGGTACAATCTGATTCACAAAATGTTAAAAATAGGCAAATAGAAAAAGAAAGGGATGGTTAAGCAAACTTCAGGTTAGTGGTTGCCTGGTGCGCTAAACAGATAATGAGATCTAATGGGGGATTCCTGGGGAATGTGGAAGTCAGTTCCTCAAATGGTTTCAAGAAAACAGTAAGCAAAGCCTTGTTTTTCTTCCTAATTATTTTGGTAGGAAAGTTTTATGAATTTTTATAGTTGGGAAAAGGGTTTTGTGATGTCCTTGATTAATTTGAAATATCTGCCCTAACATTATGAAGACCCAGGACATGAGAGAATTTTCTAAGGCTTTACTGGAATAGACAAGAATTTTTACAGAGGAGTAAATTGGAATTCATTACTACGCAGCTCTCTGTTTCTCTCTGGCTGTTAAGCCAAAAAAAAGAGCATCAGTTTCACTCATTTAGAGAAGATCAGAACATTGATAAAGTCAGAGAAACAAAGATGGGGTTTGAGAATGCTAGCCAATCCTCTGCAGTTCCCTTTCCACAAGGATGTAGCTGCCCTCACCGCACAGGAACTATTGAGCTTAGTTCTCAACACCTGGGCACTCAGTTCAAGTCAGGAGATGAAGGTTAAAGATAACAGAACATCAAAATTCTGCATCCGACGCTGAAATTCTATTTAATGTGTAAACAATATTTTGGGTACAAATCTTGAAATCTTTTTAGAAATTAATAATTTATTAAAATAACCTTAATATTTTATGTGTTGCAATGAACATAATGAAAGGCTGCAAGTAAAAGGAAAATCTCCTTCCAAATCTCAAGTTCAACAATGAGTGATCGCAATATTTTTCAGATGTTTCTCTAAGAATATATGAACCTTTTCTAAGAAGAAAGAGGGCACTTACTACTAATATCATCATGAGGCCATTTAAGCTCAGGATGAAAGACATATATTGCTCATGTAGATATGCATGTATATATGTTTACATGCATTATATTCACATAAGCAATATGCATATTACATATATACATAACACTTAGAATAAAATACATTTCATCTAAGATCTAAGATTTCATCAAAGATTCTTGAAATTTTATGCCACCTTTATTCCACGTGTTTTATAATATGTAAAATTTATATCAAGCTAACACAGATATTACCCCCAAAGAACTGGCTCAGCAAAGTGCCTCAAAATGGCAGCTTGTCTCATCTCCCTTTGGCTTGGTTTCCAATTAAGTCTGATCATGTGGGAATGGCTTCCTGGCAGAAGCTTAACAAAAGGAAGGGACAACTTGAGTTGTCCATGGGGAAATTAAAGGTAATAATAAAGACCTGTATCTATAGAGCTGCTCCTCTCACTCAACCCAGGAAATGCTGAGAGAGGCCCTGTGCTCAACAATCATGTCCTCTTGAGCCTGACTTGTTGGCTTGTTTTTTTTATAATAACCTGCAGTATAAGAACTGTAGAGGGAAACCATGACTCATACAGAACAGTGAGCTAATGAGCACCACTGGACCAAGAACCTGATGCTTATTCCTCAACGCCACCAATCCCTGCAGTTGCCAGAGTCTGGCTCAGCCAACTGAAACCAAGTTTTCTCAGGAAGAAGCAGGTGAAGACTGTTGGTCTGTCAGCACCTCCACTCCTGACAGTATCCATGGGTCCTCTTTGGTTCTTGAGTTGTGACTTAATGAAGAAACACAATATGTAAGCTGTGACTCCAGTTCCACCAGTAACTTACTTTGTCCCAGAGAATGGACTTCACTTCCCTGAGCATTTGTTTTCTATCCCATAAAGTGAAAATAGCCTTAAGGTGTTCAAAACTCTCATGGTTTCTCTTAGATCGAAATTTTTACCGCCGTGATTCTTAGGTGCCCCTTGCTTAACTCTAATGTGTCCACAGTGTATCGTGGAGTTTTCTAGAAGTTATATGAGATATTTTGCAAAGCAAACTGACTTAAGAAGCTGAAATGGAAATCTATCTGCTATTAAACCAGATTTTAGAATGATTTGTCAAAGAGTCAGGACTATATCATTCTTAAAACCATTCATGAATTAATGAATATTTGGAAACTTATTCTTAAGGATTATTTTAACATGATAAATATTAACCAAACAAGCTGTAAATCTTGGTTGTTTTCAGTACTTTTTTAAGCTGTATGCTGTCTGAGCTCAATGACTTGTAGGGAAAGATGATTTGAGTCTTTTCAGCAGCACTATGGTTCTTTGACATCCCGGAGGACATTGAATATTATTGCCTAAAAAGCAACCTTTTAGACAACTAAACTTTCCTGTTTATCTTGACCTATATAGATATCACCTATGAATAAATAATGAAGATTATTTTAAAATTATACAACAAAAGGTAAATAATTGCCTATCCAATGAAGTTATTAGAGTCACAATCTTCTGCCTAAAGAATCCACATCCAGTTCTTTCACACCTAGATTACTCTGCATCTTGAGCTCTCCTTTCCCGAAATATTTATTCCAAATGTTTACACCAGGGGTTAGCCCTTGTCCCAAAGCCAAACACTTGCAGAATGAATATTGAGCCTATGTGGCAACCCTGTGTAAGAAATCTAACTACTCTATGCTAAGCATCAGCCTACTCCGTCATATCTTTCCTTCAGGAATGTGGATATGACAGAGTGTCTCAGTTACATTTCCATTGCCCTGGTTAAACACCATGACCAAAGCAACTTATAAAGAAAGCGTTTAATTGGGCTTACAGTTTCAGAAGGCAAGAGTCCATAATGGTGGAATGAAGGAAAGGCAGCAGGAGCAGCTGAAAACTTACAACTGAATGGAAAACAATGGCTTGAGAGCACCAGGAATGGGAAGAGTCTTTTGCAACTTTCAGACTCTTGAAACCAATGACATGCTTCCTCTAACAAGGGCTCACCTTCTAATTGCCCCAAACAGTTCTATCAAGTGGGGACCAAGTACTGAAACATATAAGGTCATTCTCATTCAGACTATCACATATATGAAGATATCTAAAGAGTAACGTGTCAGAAGCTATAAAAGAGAGAATAGAACACAGGGAGAAAAGTCATTAGAAGTACCGTGTGTGGTCAGGGAGAAAGAGACAAAGGGGAAACAGGAACACATGCATGGCTCATTAAACTACCATACAAGAATAACCTACGCCTAGAGTCATCCCCCGTCTGCGGAGGTAGTGTGCTGATCAAGATCTCAGGTAGCCAAGTGTCTGCTCCCCACATGCTAGAATGAATGCCCATAGTCACATGTCTGTGTATGTGTACAACAACAAAATAGAAAAGCCTGCCAGAGTACCACAGGATCTATTAGGAAAATGAAATTCAAAGAAACAAGGAAGAGACAGCTAGTTCATATAGGGAGAGCAGACACACCCACAAAAGTTACCTGTACATAGATATGACTTCATTTTACATATTGCATACACACATGCCCGACTTTCCCTTGAGAGCTATGGGGCTCTTCATATTAAAAAAAAAAACACAAAATTAAAAACTGCCATCTAACAGCAGGGAATGGAAGAAATTGACCATCTCAGAGGCAGGGTGAGAGTCATTCTC
Source organism: Chionomys nivalis (assembly GCF_950005125.1). NCBI lineage: Eukaryota > Metazoa > Chordata > Mammalia > Rodentia > Cricetidae > Chionomys > Chionomys nivalis. The sequence continues at coordinate 51,077,343 of NC_080103.1, read as the reverse complement.
AAAAGCAGAAGCAAAAGAATCGGGACAAAAGTAATAAAGAGCAAGGGTCATAAAAATTCACAGAAGTACTAGTCTTTGAGAATAGCTGCAAGAAAAGTAAGCTGAGAACAGTAGCTGAACATAAAATCATTATACACTAAGACCAGAGATCAAAATGTATATAAAAAAAATAGGACCCAAAATTCCAAAGGCCTCCCTGTATGGTTTTCTCAGAAACAGAGTGCTTTAGAGCTTCAGAGGGCTGGTCTGACTTTGTTGCTAAAATGCAATAAAAAGAAAAATAAAATTAGTACACTGCAAAAAGTTTCTAATGCTCTTACTAATACATTGCCTCCTGGATGATGATTTGCATGATATATTTTTGTTGTTGTGCTGTGTAATTTCAAGTAAATAGTTGATGCATCTGCACATACTAAACATTCAAGAATGTGAGGCAACTTAGACTTACGTATTGACTTCTAAGTTCCATAACGGCTGCAAAGATAGAACAAATATGGTCCTTCCACAAATCTAGGAACAGAGAAACTAACGTCAAAAAAGACCATACGGGTGCTTTAGCCTTGAGAAGCACTCCCCTGGAATACTGGCAAGTGGGGAAGACGTGGTCCACCAGAGAGAAGGAGGAAGATCTTCATGGAGGAATATTTCAACTGCATCCTAAAGATGCATAGGCGTAAGGCAGATGAGCATTGCCTAAGAGGGGAAATAAGTGAGTGGAGAAGGTGAGAGAAGACCCGTCAAATTAGATGCAAATGAGTCCTGTTTAGAGGCAGCAGCAAAGGTTCAACATGCTCAATGTGAGTAGAGTATAAAGCAAGATAAGACTGAAACACTCACATCAGGTCAGAGCAGGAAGGGCTGCTCAAGGGGATAAGGTTGTAATTGTAAAGACTTCAGTGCAGAAGACTGACATAAAATTAATTGCTATCATTTTAAGAGTCTGTGCTAGAATACTTTCATATAATGATCACAAATTAACAATGAAACAATTTTAATTCTCATTATACTTAGGAGAAAACTAAGACTTGGGGGAGTCCCCAAACTTTCCTCAGATTGCAGGACACGCAGTTTGTCTGGGTTCAAGTTCATCCCTATTGACCGTTAAGGCCCATGATGATAACATGGAAGAATGTAGAGTTCAGAGACCTCACGAGCATACAACTTTGAGTGAAGCATGAATCGAGGAGCCATAGTGAATGTGCGAGACAGGAAGGCCTTACAGACAGAAATGTGTACAGATGTGTCTGTGATGTACAGACAGCTGTGACTCAACCCTATCTCTCATGATACAAACAGTTACTTTGTCTCCTGACTAGCTCTGCTGACAGAACTCCCTTCCTTAATCTGACTACACATGTGTTTTAGAGAGTTGATCTGAGTGTTTATGAAAAATTTGGTCAAGAGGCAAGAGATCATCACATTTTCCAACGAGAGAGAAATCTGATGCCTTCCTAGACTGACACTTACCGTTTTCTAGTTCTTTCTCATTCACACTTGCCACAGATTCATTTCGGAATTCATTTTGTTTTGCTTTCCTTGCATTTCTCTTACAGACTAACTCTAGAGGTATCTAGCTTCTATTTGTATTTGCTTTGTGTATAGATTTCAAATACTCAAATTCCATCCAGACTATAACAAATACTTAATAAATGATTGTCAAATGAGTAAATGAGAGTGATATGGGACAGACAAATAAAAGCCTCATGAATGAGAAATGGGATTAAAAAATTGAGAATAGGTGATCATTAGTTGTTTCTAATGGTTTCAGTGAGATCACAAACCAAATATATACCTGAAAGTCAGGGGTGAAATGAAAGCAAATTATAAGGTCCCTGTTGCAAAGCAGGAAGGTATCATATAACTTTTCCTAAAGTTTGCCACAAATGGGAAATTTAAAAACAAAACCCCAATTTAACCAGACCAGGAATTCTCCAAAAACTCAAAAGAAAAGAATTAACGGTAATAAAACAGTCCCACTTTTAGGTTTCTTTCCAAAGAAAATGAAATCAGCATAATGAAACAATACCCATGCACCTATATAGTACTGTTGCCAACAGCTCCGACGTGCATTTTCGGCAGTTGTCAATCAACTAGGGGCCCATTTACACAGGCACAGTTAAAGAAAAGATGCTCTGGCTACAAATGTGATTCAGCCTTAAAATAAAGCTGTGGTGGCCGAGGAGCATGTCTGGAAGCAGTGCGGGTGATCCTGGAACACAGTCCACTAAACGAAATAAGCCAAGTACCGAAGGACAGGCACCCAGTGATCTCACTGATATTCAGATTCTAAAAATGTTAAACTCTGGGCCATGGGGGATATGGCTTTGTGGTTTAAATACCTCATAAAGGAAAGAACAAGAGTTCAGATCCTCAGAACCCACATAAACGTCTGGTGAGCATGGCAACCTGACTCTCATTCCAGCCCGCCTCAAAAGGCAGAGACACGGAGTCCCCAGAGCAAGCTGGCTAGCAAAACTAGCCTTATTGGTGAGTTCTGGGTTTGATTTAGAGACTCTGCCTCACTGAATGTTGTGGAAATGCAATTGAAGATGACTTCAGATGTCAACACTGAGCACTCACACTGATGGGCATTCATGTTCACAACCCCCAAAACACACACACACATACATACACACACACACATGCGCACACATGAGTGCGCGCACACACACAAATGAAAAGAAAAGCAATAAATAAAAATGTTAAACTGATAGCAATATCAGAGTAGAACGATGCTTACCAGAGGCCAAGGCATAAAGGTAGCTGGTAAAAAGAGAGTTGATGATCAAAGGTTCAATTTTGCAGTTAGACAGAAGAAATAAGACTTAGTAATCCATTTTACAGAATTGTGACTAGAATACCTAATAATGCATGGTATTTTTCAAAATTGCCAGAGTAGATTTAAATGCCTTTACTACGGAAAATACACAAGGTGATGAATTTGTTCATTAGCCTCATCTGATCCTTTCATATTGTAAACATTTATCAAAATATCACATTGTCCCCCATAAATTAGTGCCGTTGTTATTCGTCAACTGAACATCATTTCTGAATGCCTTTAGCTTGCGGCATTGAGGCAAGTGGGCAGGGAGAGCAGGCTGGTACTCAGGGATGGGATGAAAGGAAAACCATGGCTGGGAGACAAAAGGCAGAGAGCCGGTGATGACTTAGCTGCTGGGGATGCAAGAGACGGGTGGCAGCTGGTTAAATGGCAAGAAGAATGTGAGGGAGAAACCAACAGGGAAGAGAGATTGGAGAAACACAGAGCTGTTTAATGAAAGGAATTGTCTTGAAGTGAAGGTCCTAATGATCCTGTGGGTAGCGTAATCTCTGTAAGTCTTCAAGTTCATTACAAGTTAACGGTTTTCTTCTGTGGTAAAAGCAGAAAGAAGCTGGTTCACAGTGAGGAGGCAGCTGACTGAAGTGAAAGACCAGCTTACAGAGAAAAAGTTCAAAGGTGATAGATTAATACCCAGGGAGTCTCTAGATGAGTTCAAGAAGGATGCACAACTGGCAGAGTAAAATTGAAAATGCTTTTAATTCTTTATCAGAGGAATCTTGGCATTTGCAGGCATTAAAATATCCACTAATCATGCAAACTTAGAAATACATCCTGCTATCAAGACTCTAATATTGAGCATTAGAAAGCAAGGAGGGAGAAAGAGAGAGAGGATGTGTATGTATCTGTAGTCAGTGAGAGGCTATCCAAGGCCATGTTAGAGATGAAGTAAGAACAGGAGCATTATATGGACCTCACACTCAATCATCCAGGGGAGTTAGTTAGCCCCTTGAGTTACAGTTACATCCTGTGTACCATAGATTCTTGTGGAGAAAAGCCCAACACTGGAATCATTTCTACCAGGAATGTGATTTGTTTGCACGATGAGTTGAAGCCCCAGTTCACCATACAAGTGAAAGCTAAGACTAGAACCATATATCCTCTCAGGTGGCACTTAGCTCACGTCTTGACTTTGAAAGGACACTAGAAGAATGACCAGGGCCACTGTGGTTTAGAAAGACTTGCTCAGTCTTGCTTCAGAAGTTTTCTGTTTAATGCCTTGTTCAAGAGCACAGAGGTCCTTTTTTTTTCCAGGATCCTCTGAGATACATGTGTGTCTTCTCTCCCCTCCTCTGTCCCTGGAAGATCCATCATACAGTCCAGTGCACCTCTTAGTCACTTTGAACCTCTTTCTATAGGGCCCATTCTCATTGTTGTAGCTTTAGAAAATCATAAAGAGGGAGTTTCATTTCTATTGTTCCAAAGCCAGAAGAAGAAACCGCTCTTGAGTAACTAGAATACCATAAACATTAGTCTCTTCTCCAGGACGACTTCCTGTACAGGCATGTTGATTGTGTGCTATCATATTGTTTGTGGATGTTATTCAACTAACATACACACAGTGAACAGTAAACACACTCCCTTTTTTTAGCTAATCCTGCTGCGGTATAAAGTTGGAACCCAGTAACTACAGGTGCAGCAGGCTTTGTCTGATTTCTCAGTCATATTCTATTGAATTATAAGCCATTCCACCAGGGTGATCCATAGTGAATGCAATGGGCTGTGTGTTCCTTCAATGGTTCCACCCAGGGTTTCAGTGCCTTCGCCTTAGAGCTTCTAAGAGCAGGAGAGCCTCGGGGAGGGGTGGAAGAAATTGGAAAATATAAATAACAAATCAAAAATTACAATTGATTGGATAAACAATTTCCCTTAGTCTGTTTCTTAATAAGTGATCGATTTTATGATCAATATTCATTATTTCCCAGAACATAACAAACTGCTTATTGAACAAATGAATGGCTGCAACTACAATGACACAGAATCAAAAAGGTGAACCAATTCCTTTAATAACATGGGTTGCACAGACCGTCTCCTCTTACCCAGTTGTTCCACATCGATGCACTTCTCTACGTAGCCCTTTGGAAAAAAGGCTGGAGTTCAGGGAAACGAGGGAGGTGATTCATCACTCATTAAAAGAAGTGGGTTATTAGAGCACGCGTATGGCACGGTGAGGCCTCGGCTGTCCTTTGTCTATTTGAAATCAAGTCTCCAAGGTGCTAAACCAGGCTCACTTAAAACTCTTCCTGCTGATTTCCCTTTGTGACCCAGGGGCTGGAACACAGCAGCCTGCACCTACTCAGCAGATGCTCTGTCTGTGAGCTATATGTCATCAGCAGGCATTGCTTTTTAACATTGGAGGTACTTCGTAGACATACAGTGAGTCAGGAAGCCAGGGCGAATGCACTTCCTGAAAATATTTTTACTCAAACTCGGAAAGGTACATAATGGAGTATATAATTGTAGTGGAATCAACTTCTTCGACGTTGTTGTTTCATTTACTTATGTCAGCATCACTATTGAAGCATTCTACCAAACTCACTAGTTTTGGTAAACTATACAAACCATGGTACCTCCAACGTGTGTTTCCCTTTGTCATCTTAAAATAACATACCAAGGCCAGCTGGACTGTGACTGAAAAAGCATGGGATAAAACCGGACTCTCTGAACATGGCGGACAATGAGAGCTGACGAGAGGCCAAGGACAATGGCACGGGGTTTTGATCCTACTTCAGGTTCTGGCTTTGTGGGATCCTAGACAGTTTGGATGTTCACCTTCCTAGATCTGGATGGAGGGGGGAGGACCTTGGACTTTCCACAGGGCAGGGAACCCTGACTGCTCCTGGGACTGGAGAGGGAGGAGAAGAGGAGTGGGGGGAGGGGGAGAGGGGCGGGAGGAGGGGGAGGGAAATGGGAGGCGGGGAGGAGGCGGAAAATTTTTTTTCAATAAAAAATAAATAAATAAAAAATAAAAAATAAAATAAAATAAAAATCTCAGTGGATATCCATAATAAAGTTCAGATAAAAACCTTTAAAAAAAAATAACATGCGGATCACCATACTTTTAAATGGCTGCTGTCTGCCTGGTTTTTAGTGGTTTCCAATGGCCCCATGGCCATAGAACGAGGTCACAGAGCTATACGATCATGTGATCAACTAATGCTAGCACCGAATTTACTGAAGTGAGGCCACTGTGTGAACAAGGAATCCCTGTTAGGGCCCCTCATAGGTCATGCCCACTCGTAGGTGAAGCGCCCACTCTGGTTACTATGACAACCTTGCTCCTTCCACTCTGCCTAGGAGTGAGTAACGAACCCCAGTATCTTATTTAACCCTATCTGGACTGCTCCTCCTTTCTCATCTCTCATGTTGTTGTTGCCTGGTATCTGTAGCAAGTGCCTAATTATCCAACTCTGGGAGAATTGCTGGACTGATCAATTATGAAAGCAACAAATGATTAACTTGTTTCAAAAAAAAAACCTATCACTTACTTAAAGTCAGTCATCCAAGGCTTATCCAACCTACTTAGGAAAATCTCATTAACTCAGACTCCCCTAATTAGAAATTAGATAATTCTGACAGGAGCAAAGCAAAGTTTACCTTTGTACTGTCTGTTTAAAAAAATGTTTTTGTGAAGTAAAGGCATAACAAAAACAAGTCATAATGATCTTTGTAATTTTTAAGTTCTAGGATAGATGCAATGTGTCCCTAAGCATCTTGAAAACCAGTTGTCAGCCTTCATGGTGCATATAAACCTCCACCTACAGAAAACAGTCCGAGGTTTAATTGTAAAGACTTTACTTGGTAATGTAATTGGAGCCTGGTTGTAATTAAAGCTAGTTTAATATATGCATAAATGTCTCATTTATACCACATCATTGGGAATTCATACAAGTAAAATTTCAGACAACTGAGATATTTATTTTAAGAAGCAGTACTTATTTATTTTAATTAGGGAGGTGTGGCACCATGATTAAACGTGAATGCTGGTGCTGAGGGGATTTCTGTACCTTGGGCAAAGTCGTGCAGTTTTGTTTTATTTTGTTATTTTTCGGGTTGTTTGCTTTGATTTTAAACCCGAGTCTCTGTGAAATGGGGATGGTAACAGTGATGCTTGAGGATGGAGCTCTGAGGTCTTAGTGATTGAGTGCACTTCCTAAAGCTCAGTCAATGCTTGTGTCAAAGCAAATGCTCAGTGAGCACAGCTTACCATCATCTAATGCTTCCCAAAAGAACTTACGGAAGCAAAACAAAGCTACTGTGGGCTGGAGAGATGGCTCAGTGCATAAAGCACTTGCTGTGCAAGTGTAAGAACCTGAATTCAGACCCTCAGAGCCCATGGAAAGCCAGACATTGTCTGCATTCCCCAGTGGACATAGGAGAAGCCCTTGAAGGCTTGCAGGCCAGCTGACCTGGCACACAGTGCAAACAACAGAAGAGATCCTACCTGAAAAAGAAAGGAATGAGTGAAGCAACATACAAAGCCATGTGTTATGACATGTATGTGCCCACATTTATACCCCCAACACACACACACACACACACACACACAAATTCAGTTTCTAGAAATAGAAAAGCACACGTTGCATAATCATTAGTGAAATAATACACCCAGGAGGATTTAACCAATCTCTATTTTCAAAATCAACATCATGAGAATGACCTACTATTCACTTCTGTTTCAGTAAATATATCAAATTGTCAAACTTCCTCTGGCCTCATCTCTTTTTTTGTGTGTGTGACTTCTCATTATCTGCCAGAAGAATATTCCTAATATTTCTATAAAGTGACGTCTTATGCAGAGTGGTCCATGCAAGATTCTGCAAGGTGTATTCACCCACCATTAATTGTACTATGTGCCTCCTAGAAGCTGATTTCCTCAATTCTGGTAAGAATTTTTCCACATTCTATGAAATCTATAGTCTAATCTTTATATTTGAGCTTTCTGAATAACTAGACTCTCCATATAATAAACATCTCCATTAGCAATGCTAGCGTATTACAAAGTCTTGGCTATTGACTTAATATTTTTAATTTTTTAAGTTCTATGACTGAATTTTTACTGACATGGCCCACCTTCCAGTTAATAACACTTTACATAATTTATTTTGATGAATCATGGACTCCTTTTAATTGAGAGAAGACCATTATAGTCCAAGTGACGTATTTATGTTCTATACAAGGCAGTAAGTAACTGGTAATGTATTCTTTTTCTCTACCACCCACTTGTGCCTATGAGTTATATCCATCTAAAAGAAAAGTTTGGAAGGATTTGGGGGAAAGATTCTTTGCTTAGTCCTTCATCACCTAAATCATATTAGAAGATTTGTAGGCAGTGAAGCCTTCAAGCCTGATGAGTGGGGTCCTCTAATGAGTTCCCACTCATCGACACGAGGTTCAACGCAAATGGAGTACAAGCTTTATTTTGCATGTGCTTTTTGTCATCGCATGGAGTATAACATAAGCTGGTGTGGTACTCAGAATTCACGACATACATAGATAGATTTTTCTTGACAATTAAGAACATGTTTTTCTAGAGAAGAACAGATTAACATGAAAAGACATGCATTTTAGAGTATTGTACTATAAAATGCCCATCATATTTCTCTACTTGTCAAATTTAAAGGAGCCATCACCTAATTGCATAGTCCAAATGCAGTTTCCATCGTGGTGAATAAGACAAAGACTTCAATTTCTGGCAGTAATTTTTTGTGTCTCCTGGTGGCATGCCACAGGATGTGTTGAGCATGACAACAGGATGGACATAAATGGAAGCACTGAGGTGATGGCAATGCTGGGTTAAAAACTAAAACAATCGAATGTATAAAAGAGAATACATGTGTCTTCTGCAAGACTCAAAATAATAATAATAATAATAAATAAGAGAAGATAGCTCCCAATTTCCATCATCTTTTATGAAGAGTTATGGGGCCCAAAAATATTCCTTTTGTCATTCACCTGTATTGGAGCACAACTGGAGACCATTTAAACTGAACATCTGCTTGAGCCTTCTGCACTGGAAAACGACAGCTAAAAATACCATCCTATCCTTTAAATGTTGGGCTCCAGAATTAATGCCAGGCTGTATCCACGATCCCGGGGAGAGCTATCAGTCAGCCATCCTGGAGGCTCACCATCTACTTTTACCAGGTCCCTTCACCACAGTTGCAAGCCATGTCCTGTCTCATGTTAAATGTCACCATGCCTTGGTGGCCCAGCACACAAAGCTACTGCTAGAAAACCTCCAAATGTGTGTGTTCTATTCTTCTAACTTACAGGGCTTGTGAATTATTTTCTGATCCTCTAAATTCCAGTAAGTTTCCACTGCCATTAAGTGTCAAGACTATTCACCTCACTCATGTTCTTAACCTCTAAAAATCTAGTTGTTAAAAAGGTTGAATTAATAAGCCTTGAGTGACATAATAATTTCCAGTACTTGGTTCACATTATAACAGGAATCAATGCCATACAGGGAGCTTCAAATCTCAGATACAAAAGATGATATAATTGAATAGCAAAGGAAAATTATTTATTCCTTTACACGGGTGTATCTTTCCTGTACAAAATGAACATTTTGTACATACATAGTATGAAATTGACTGAGATATCCTTATTTAGTCTGTCTTGCAAATGGTCGTATGTCACATAATCTATAGGAAATGACCTGAGATAAGAACAGGAAGTGTGCAGGATAGGAGGGACGTGGATGGAAGTCCTCTCAGATCATCAGACGGATGGTTTGTTGTGAAGCAAAGCAGTTTTCTTAAGAATATGGATGTATCTTACTACCAAGCAGAAATTAAACTATCTCACAAATAGAGGAAAAGAGTTAGGCATTTGTACCCCCCAAATGCCTCTTCACTGTCATCATTCAGGAAACCAGGTGTCAAAGTCTTCCCGCACTAACAACAATCATGTCAAACATAAACCTTTAAAATGTAGTAAGCTATTTATAACTCTTGATAATGAGATAGGAAGGGCCAGTGAGCATCTTTTATACCATACAGAGGTTAGCTGTTTATCCCATGAACAAAAATTGTAGAAATCATCTGACATTTCAGTAGATGTTAGTATTCTTTTTATAAAGGCAAAAGGTATAAATTGGTGGTTTTTCCCTAAAGAGAGAATATACTTAACTTGGTCTGTAAGATTTCACTCATTATTTTAGTTGTGGGGGAAAATGTTTTTTTTTTTTTTTTTTTTTTTAAGACTGAGACTTAGGAAAGAGCTTTAAGAATTGCTACTAAGAATCATTTCTATTGTAATATGATTTTACCACTAAGAATGATAAGTTTGCCACCTATAAAAAGCTCCCATCTCCTCACACTTCTTAACAACTTGAAAACAGAATATTATAACCTGTCTCGGAATCCTGCAGCTCAAAGCTCTCAGAGGAGTTTAAACTCGTTTGTTTAGAAAAAAGTAAGAATGTATATATTCTAATTAGTTTGCAAAGACAACTGACATCAGAAGGTGAGTATTTGTTCATTAGGAAAAGCAAGAATGTGTTTCTAATGATGGGGACAAATTAAAATTTGGAGACCACAAATAGAATATGCAGCCACCAGGACATTTTTTGTTGTACTTTGTGTCTGTCAATGTTGATTGTCAACTTGTCAAGGTCTAGAATCACCTGTATGACCAGCTTCCAAACATGCCTGTGAGGAGTCATCTAGATTCTGACACATCATACCTATGTGTAGCAGGACTCCATGGACTGGGCACTTGGCCTACATCAAAAGGACAAAGAGTTGAGAGACAGTATTCATCGCTCTCTGCTCTCTGACCATGGACTCAGAGTGGCCTCGCTGCCTCCCTCCCACTCTTCCACATCTTCCCTGCCATGATGGTCTTCCCTCCAAATTCTAAGCCAAAATAAATCTTGCCCACTTGCATTGCTCTGTCAAAGTATGTTGTCATGACAATAAGATAAGTTATTGAGGCATACCTGGACTCTGATAAAGTGTTCTTTTCATAACTTCAATTTAAAAACAAATTTTTAAATAATGATATAAAACCAGATGTTTTATCATGAAGCATTAAACCAAAATGGTAAAAAAATCAAATTATAAGAAATCATGATTAAAATAATACAAAATAATAATTTGTGTAAAAGAAAAAAAAGTGTTATTATTTAAAATATTTTACTTTAGTTTGTCTCTGATATTCAAACTATTTAGATATATTCTATTATGTATCAGCATACTCTTACAATAGTAAATATATAATTTATAAAGACATACACACACACAGAGAGGGGGAGGAGTGTTCATAAAAGGAACATCTAGCGTTGTATGACTTTAGAACTTTGTAACACTTCTGGGGTGGTTCTCTTTAACTTGTATATTCTGTTTCTTTAAATAACATTTCCTGGCTGTCATTTCAGACTCTAGTGAATAGAGAGAAAGCCTGACCACACTAAAAACCTTTCCTTTCATTTAAAAGTTTGGTTTTCGGTCCATGAATGTATGAAGCATCATATGCCACCTCAGAGCTAAACCAAGGAAATGGGTGATTTCCATAGACATAAGTAAAAGTCAGTGCACTCCTTCTCCAGCCCCTAGCAAACAAACATTTCTTTCTTTCAAAAGTCTTATTGAAATCCTACAGCACTGATTCCAGGTGCTCTTTAGGTAGGCCCATCTTGTCTCTCCTTTACCTGCAAAGAACTTACAAGAATCCAAGCCTAGAAAGAAACCGCCAGCAGCCACTTTGTGAAAGAGTTCCATGAAGTTTCCCTGCCTTGTGCCTTTAAATTTCAGAGAAAAACACACCTGTAGTTTTAAAATATCCCTCAGCATGTCTTCCAAAGATGCTCCAGCATCAGCTGCAGACATTGTGCAGGCAATTGCTATTCCAGACACTCTATCCCCTCCTCGGTGCTTCTGTTCCTCTGCCCACACATTTCACAGAGCCACCAGAAGCCACCAGGCAAGCAGCTGCCACAGAGCACCAAGCAAAGATGATGATTTTTAAAGACTTCTTAGGGGGATGTTTTCCAAATGCCAGAAAACACAGAACGAAAGAAAATTAGCCTTCTGACAGTCACACAGTGCAGAGGAGAGGGTAAGGTCACCCAGTTCCAGGAAAGGGCAAGTGTTTTAAGATCTGTTTTGAGAACTTGCAGTTCAGAGGCATGTTCTCTGAAAATATGAGGGCAAAATCAATCATACCTTCCAAGCCATCCTGAGAAAATCCCAGAAATCTCTGGGGCAAGCTTTAAGGTGCCAGGGCACTTTCATGGCAGAAGTCTTGAGTTTCTGTCTTCCCCCAGGCTCCTACTCTGGACCTTTCAAAGAAATTCTCCTATCAGAGATCCATAGGAAATGATGGATTATAGTGTAGTGTTCAGGATGAAAACTGTAAGTAAAGAAAGCACAAGCAAACACACTAGCCTCACAGTAGGAAAGCAGACAGAAACCATTAGACTATAAGTCTACGCATTAGCAGGTATGGCTTATATCTTAAGGTGGTATCACTTAATGGCCATGCAACTGTCATTATACCTTTTTAAGGTCTTAAATTTCAGTTTGTAATATTTTTATTAGCTCCCGAATACTTATAATTCTAGACTTCAATGGGATGGTATTATTATCTATGAATTCTAGCTTTGGACCATATAAACCCACAATAAGAGGGCTCAGCAAGTTACTGGCTAAACAGCTATTGTGGTTTGAATAAGAATGACCCAAATAGGCTCGTATATTTGAATGTTTAGTCATCAGGGAGTGGCATTATTTGAAAAGGATTAGAAGGACTAGAAGGTGTGGCTTTCTTGGAGGAAGTGTATCACTGTGGGGTGGGGATTGAGGTTTCAAAAGTCAGTGCCAGACCTAGGTGCTCTCTCTCTCTCTCTCTCTCTCTCTCTCTCTCTCTCTCTCTCTCTCTCTCTCTCTCTCTCTCTCTCTCCTGTCTGTGAATCTAGATGTAACTCTCAGATACTGCTCCAGTGCCATGCTATGCTTGCTGCCATGTTCATGGTCCCTACCATGATAATAATGGACTAATTCTCTGAAACTGTAAGCAAAGCCCCATTGAAATGCTTTATTTATAAGAGTTGCCTTGGTCATGGTGTCTCTTCACAGCAATAAAACAGTGACTAAGACAAAAGCCATAGGCCTTTTCTTTCTAAGAACTGATTTATTCATCTGAAGTGTCACAGAAACTTGAAAGATAGCTCTGAGTAATGAATTTGAGTTGTATAAGCAAGAACTTAGTAGCATGCTGTCTCACTGTTTTATTGCTGTGGGGGGGAAAACTCACTATAACTAAGGCAACTCTTATAAAAGAAAGCATTTAATTAGGGGCTTCCTTGTAGTTTTGGAGGCTTAGTCTGTGATCATCATATGAGGAATCACACGGGCTTGGCACTGAAGCAGTTGCTGAGAGCTTTACACCCTGATCCAAAGGTTGAGTAAAGAGAGGCTGGTCCTGGCATGGACTTTTGAATCCTAAAACTATACTCCCAGTGCCTCATGTCCTCCAACAAGGCCATAACTACTCAAGAAGGTCACACCTCCCAGTACTTCCCAAACAGTTCTAATACTGGTGACTAAATATTTAAATACATGGACCTATGGGGACCATTCTCATTCAAACCACCATATATGCCTAGCACACAAGAGTTATTCAGTCAACATTAGCTATCACCAGATATTACCCTATGCTTTCTCAATACCCTGTCTTACATTTCTTCAGCTGTGGGCTGCTTTCATTGACCATAGTTTTGCTTCTTTCCTTTCTGAAGGAACAGGTAGAACCCAAAGTACTTAACACTGAAAGAAGAAAGTATTCACCAAGAAAGCCACTGCTCTGAGCCCAACTCCATAATCCCTGACTCGTTAATACAGGCATCTTCTGTTTTAGAAATTAGTCAGTTTGTTCTCTTTTCCTTGAGGTATTGTCTTTGCAACCAATGCACTAGAAAAAAGCTTATTTTCCACTACTGGTAAAAGATCAAATGTAAATCTCGTTCTGTTGAGCATGGGAGATAGGTAGAAATAAAGAGCTATCATAGTGTTCCGTACGAGTATCTTAAACTGTCATATAAGATGGACTTCTAAGAATCTCACTTCAAGACAAAATTCCCACCATTTACTGATACCACCCGGCACCATAAAATATCAGCAAATATTCTCCATCTTGAAAGATCTCCAGCAGAATGATAAAACCTGGGGTACAAGGGGATGTACTCGGGGCTTCCTGTGCCACTTTTGCTCCTCCTTTGGCTGTTGTTTTCCAAGGATGGAGGATGGCCATTTGTGAGACCAAAGAGGTCATTTCAGTGGTACCGTCAGTCCCTTGGCTGGTTGCTGTCAGGTCAGTATTGTTCGGGAAGCCATGAAGATGGGAATGGACACGGGTGAGGTTTCAAAGTCTTTGCTGTAACAACAACAATAACAATATCAACAAATCCCAGCTGCTTCCTAACCAGTGATCATGGCCAACGCTACCACAAGGCACATTATGTTTTTCCTAGTTCATAGTCATTCCTGGTGGAGTGTTCAATCTACCTTTATTTGCTGTGGAAGTTTCCCTTTCCAAGTTCTTACCCTCAGAATCTTTGTGAGTCCAAATGGAACTTTTTCCTCTGAGCTAGGTGTAACTGTGCCCTCAGATTCTAAGATCTTGATAAATGAAGGCCGTAGCTCCTTTTGTCATCTAGGTTGATTATCCCTGATCTTTAAGATAAACCGACTCAATTATTATCATTGACCTCCAGCTCTTAGCCACAACCCACACAAGTCAATCTTGGACTCCGTGTCGTGATCAGGTCCTCTTATTTACTGGCACTTTATCAATCTAGGACTGGGGACTGCAGAGCTCTTCCTATGATAAAAGTGCAGATTATGATTTTAGGTCACTACTTTGTGTTTGGCTGGTATTTGGCCACTAAAGACTCTCCAGCTTTTCAGCCCAAAGCCCTTCTTATTACAGAGTGATGCTTGTGAATGACATGGAGTAGCCAGTGTCTCCTAAAAAAAGCCAATGTGCATCCTTCCCAGAGCCTGGCCTCTGGACTTTGCCCCAACTCACTTCCACTCCAAGCCCTCTTAACAAATCTGTTCCCAGTATCCACAACACTCATACATCATCACAAATAACCTCCATGTTCAGAAACTGACATTACCTTAGTTAGCTTGAGTTAAGAAACAATCAGGATGCCTTCTAAGGATGGAAAATGCAGACTTTCCCTAATCTGAAAAAAATTACACTTACAAAGAAAACAAAATAAAATACGAGAGAGAGAGAGAGAGAGAGAGAGAGAGAGAGAGAGAGAGAGAGAAACAGAAGCAGCTCAGATACAATGATATTGATTTCAGACACATAGGATATAATTTAATAGAAACAAAACATGTGTTCCATCTTTCAACTTGTTGTTAGTCTTCTTTAGTCATGAAATTCCAATTGCCTCTCTGATTTTGTCTCAGAAGAACCTGTTTTTCAGTCTAGAGAGATGGCTTGGTGGGTACAGCATTTGCTGCACAATTCTGAGGACCTGAGTTTGGATCCCAGAACCTACAATATAAAAACCAGATGCCATAGCTCACAGTTACTTGGATCTATAATGCAAGTACCTCTACAAAAAGACAAGGAGCAGAAATGGGAGTTTTTTTTTGGGGGGGGGGGCGGGCAACAAGTCTGTCACGCACAGCCACAAGACAACAAAGAGACCATGTCTTTCTCAAGCAAGATAGAAGATGAGGATCCAGACCGACCAACACTGTACTCTGTACTTTTTTGCTCGTGCATGGCATATGCCTGCCTGCTTCCTCACACATGGACATGCACAAAGATAAAAATATAAACAGCCATATTTTCTAGGAAAGAAAAGGACGGCATTGACTCAGTTCTTTAGCTTCTCTGACTCAGACTGGCATTGGAAGGACCATGTTTTTCATGAAGCTTAAAATATAATTAAAAGTGCATTAAAAATGAAAATCCCACGAAAGAGAGAGAGAGAGAGAGAGAGAGAGAGAGAGAGAGAGAGAGAGAGAACAGGAATAATTAAGAAATATTGTCTTTCTCACAGTTCATCTCTGGCGGCCATCTTGTTTCTTGCCCCGGTATGTAAAGTTGGTAATTCTAAAACAATAAAGATGGGATGGGGAAACCCTTTCCTAATGAAACAATTTAAATGAGCTCCTTAAATACTTTTAACTAGCATTTAATTTATTTTTAATCAGGTGCTTATCATTTGTTAAATAAATTCCAAAGGCCCCAGGATTCCACAGCCTTTAGATGGGCTAACCTCCCATTGGGAAGCAACACATACTAAATAGTTGCTAAACCTTGGTAAATACACTTTTAATAATTAATTCTAGAAGTATTTAGCTAGCAGTAATATACTGGATAGTTCAGCAGTATTGTAATCCACGGGATATTGTCCAGGGGATTTCTCAGATTAACACATTTGGGTCTCCGAATCCCATCTGTATACCTCTATCTGGATTCACAGCAGGTGATTTAACACATGGCCACCAGCTCCATGTGTCTGAGTGACCAATGATTTTATTACCGTATCAGTGAGATCAAATCAGTGAAATGCATCAGCCGAGGAAATGCTTAGTAAGGGACAAGACAGACGGCAGCTTACAAGTCAACCTGGGTTTTCAAAAATGATAACTACTGAAAAGAAAAATTACTTTTCCTGTTGAGATGTGTAAATATTATGTAGATATTCTAACTCCATCTCTGTGATGGATGGTGCTCAATTTTAAACATATTTCAGTAATGCCTTAATTTAATAGAATAGAAGATGCAGAAGATGTTGAAGGATCAAGGTGAGAATAAATT